>NC_045761.1:14593683-14606183 GCF_009193385.2 Nasonia vitripennis | reverse complement strand
AGTCGATCCTAAGCCCTAGGAGAAATCCTATGTCGATGACGGTGTATGTTTCTAAAGTATTTTTGACTAAAGTGCACACCCGTCGGGCGAAAGGGAATCCGGTTCCTATTCCGGAACCCGGCAGCGGAACCGCATACAATTCGGGCCCTCGTAAGAGTGTTCGTCGGGGTAACCCAAAGTGACCTGGAGACGCCGTCGGGAGATCCGGGAAGAGTTTTCTTTTCTGTATAAGCGTTCGAGTTCCCTGGAAACCTCTAGCAGGGAGATAGGGTTTGGAACGCGAAGAGCACCGCAGTTGCGGCGGTGTCCGGATCTTCCCCTCGGACCTTGAAAATCCAGGAGAGGGCCACGTGGAGGTGTCGCGCCGGTTCGTACCCATATCCGCAGCAGGTCTCCAAGGTAAAGAGCCTCTAGTCGATAGACTAATGTAGGTAAGGGAAGTCGGCAAATTGGATCCGTAACTTCGGAATAAGGATTGGCTCTGAGGAGCGGGGCGCGTCGGGCTTGGTCGGGAAGTGGGTCTGGCTGACGTGCCGGGCCTGGGCGAGGTGAATGACCCTCCTTCACGGGGGGGTCGGGATCCGAGCTCGGTACCGTGCCTTGGCCTCCCGCGGATCTTCCTTGCTGCGAGGCTTTTGGGGCGGTTTACGCCGTCCTGATCGTTCTCTTCGGCCGCCATTCAACGCTCAGCTCAGAACTGGCACGGACTAGGGGAATCCGACTGTCTAATTAAAACAAAGCATTGCGATGGCCCTCGCGGGTGATGACGCAATGTGATTTCTGCCCAGTGCTCTGAATGTCAACGTGAAGAAATTCAAGCAAGCGCGGGTAAACGGCGGGAGTAACTATGACTCTCTTAAGGAGGTGGGGTCTGAACGACTTTAGGACCTCACTCCAAGTGCCATCCTCAACCTCCCCGTGGTGAGAGTCGGGCAACGTCCTTTGGGCGGCAAATAGAGGCTCTGGTCAAACGGTCGGCGAGGGTTGCCAGCCCTCCCGACTTAGTGCTAAACCGGCTCGAGTAGAAACATAAGAAATAGGAATACAAGCGGTGAGCCCTCTGGCTCGCGCGCTCCGGTAAATAGGCCAACTCGAGCTCGGACTCAACCAGATCCAAGGCTGGGCGAGTTTATGTGCGAATTCCCTGACTGTGACAGGAGTTTTCACACTGTGCAAGGAAGAGGCCTTCACCACCAAAAGGCTCACAAAGATTGGTATGATGCGAGGCAGAAGGAGTCCAAAAGAGTCCGATGGACTAAAGAAGAAGAGTCATTAATGGCTCTAAAGGAAGCGCAACTTAACATGGAAGGCCAAGTGTATGTTAATGCAGCACTTGTAGAAGCGTTTCCTACGCGGACTCTGGAGGGCATTAAAGGCAAGAGGAAGCAGCAGGGATATAGAAGTATGGTCGAAGCTCATAAGGAGAGATTACGAAAGGAAAGATCGGAAGTGGAAACTATACCTCCACCCCCCGGGATGGACGATGAGATACTTGAGAAGTTGAAGGCAACCATCTTGGGCTTCGATGCACTTGAAGAAGATCAGTTTAATGGCGGTCAGCTGAATAGGATTTGTCGCTTGGTGGGTGCGACGCCCAGAGATCGCGTTCTGGACGAGATTACTTTATACCTATCTGAGACATTTAAGGGATCAGAAGAGAAGAGACATAGGCCCATGGGTCCGAAGAAAGTTTTAAAGAAGCGACAAATGCGAAGGCAGGAATATGCCAAGACGCAGGATTTATGGAGAAAGAATCCCAATAAGTGCCTTAGATACCTGCTCAAAGACGTCAAGAATGCTGTCACTCCGCCTAAGGAGCTTATGGTCCCCTTTTGGGAAACGGTGATGACTCAAGTAAACAATGTAAGCCCTGGAATCGAGACCAGAAGGCAAGTCATTACCAAACTGTGGGACCCCATTAGTGGCCTCGAGGTCAAAGAAGCTCTCCCGGAGAATTCCACCTCTCCAGGACCGGACGGAGTTACGGCGGGTCAACTCAAAGGTGTACCAATTAACATCCTTCTAAGAGTTTATAACATCCTACTCTGGTGTGGCAAATTGCCCAGGTACCTGCTTAAGTCAAGGACAACAATGATACCAAAGAAAGAACAGGCGTATGAGCCGAGTGAATTTAGACCTATCACAGTTTCTTCGGTAATAGCGAGAACGCTAAATAAGATCCTAGCGACTCGAATGTTCAATCTTGTTGAACTAGACGACAGGCAAAAGGCCTTTAGAGACGTCGACGGGTGTGCGGAGGGTACTTTCCTTATGGATGTGATCCTGCGTCATCACCGGGCGAAGCACAAACCAATGCACATGGCGTCAATGGATATGGCGAAGGCGTTTGACTCCGTCACGCATAACACTATTCGGGACATTTTGGAAGGCGCAGGAGTACCTGGAGTCATGGTGGAGTATGTTATGGACATGTATGAGCATAGCACGACCGCGCTGTCCTGTGGCGATTGGACCTCCCATGAAATACACCCTACATGTGGAGTGAAGCAAGGAGACCCACTATCACCGATCATATTCAACTTAGTGATTGATCGAATGTTTAAGGATTTACCCGAGGAAGTAGGGGTAGAGGTAGATGGGATCAAAACGAATGCTTTTGCATTCGCAGATGATCTTGTCCTTGTGGCAAGTTCTCCAAGTGGACTCCAGGAGTCAATCAACAAGGCGGCGGAATATTTATTAAAATGTGGATTGAAAGTGAATGCGGGAAAGTGCATGACGGTGTCCATGCGTACAGTACCAAGAGAAAAGAAGACGGTGATAGATCCGAAGATGAAGTTTAGATGTTTGGGAAGGACCCTTCCGGCAGTAAGCAGGTCGAGTGAATGGAAATATTTAGGAATTCCGTTCACGCCGGAGGGTAAATGGACTGGGAATCCTCTCCAGAACTTAATGACATCGACGGAGACACTCACGAGGGCTCCTTTGAGGCCTCAGCAACGGTTGTTCGGCTTAAGGTGTGTCGTCATACCTAGTTTATACCATCTTTTAGTCCTAGGGAGTGCAAATATCAGCCTACTTCGGAAAATGGATAAGAAAATTAGGACGACTATAAAGAAGTGGCTTGATCTCCCAAACGACACGCCTTCTGCCTACTTCCATGCTGCAGTCCAGGATGGTGGAATTGGAATACCTTCCCTCAGATGGATGGTCCCTGTACAAAGGCTGAAGAGGCTCAAGAATCTGCCATACTACAGACCAGATCAGCCAGAATATTATCACTTGTCTAAAGAAATCAAAACTACCCTCAATAGGCTGAAAGATAAAAATGTTCAACTCATGAACAAGCTAGACGTGGATAAAAGAATGGCTGAACTTCTGTACAAAGCAGTGGATGGGAGTGCCCTGAAGGGCTCTAATACGGTTCCATCACAACATCAGTGGGTCAGAGAAGGGACTAACTTTTTGAAGGGGAGGGATTTTATAAGTCTATGTAAACTGAGAATTAACGCTCTACCACTTAGATGTAGGACGGCCAGAGGCAGGCCAAAAGAACGGCTCTGCAGAGCAGGTTGCCATAACCAGGAAACGCTGAATCATGTTCTGCAGCACTGCCCGAGGACGCATGAGATGAGGATTAAGAGGCACGATGCCGTGGTAAATTACATCGCAAAGTCCCTCAATGAACAGGGCGTCGAAGTTGATTGTGAACCACACTTACAAGGACCAGCAGGTTTACGGAAGCCAGACATCGTAGCGAAGAAGGAAGATGTAGTAATTGTAGTGGATGCCATAATAGCGGCGGAGCAAGCTGATCTGAAGAGAGTGCATAAGGAGAAGAGTAAGAAATATGAAGACCTGAAGCCGATCATCAAGGAGAGATATGAAGTGGAGAAGGTGGAGTTCACGTCTGCAACATTGTCTGCAAGAGGACTTTGGAGTAAAGATTCTGCATCGGACCTGCTAAGACTCGGTGTGATCAAGTCAAAAGATTTGAAGGTGATCTCGACGCGAGTACTTGTAGGAGGAATAGCCATCTTTCACGACTTCAACAGGAGGACATCAAGGACCACAGGAAGGAGAAGAGGACAGGAGCCGCCAAGACAAGGAGACGGTTGAAGAAGAGCAAGAGGAAGCCAACGGCCGGATGCCTGGGTTACGCGATAACCATTCGGATCAGGCATAATGTCTATTAGTGATATAGATTAAAAAAAAAAAAAAAAAAAAAAAAAAAAAAAAAAAAAAAAAAAAAAAAAAAAAAAAAAAGCCAAATGCCTCGTCATCTAATTAGTGACGCGCATGAATGGATTAACGAGATTCCCACTGTCCCTATCTACCCCCCCTCACGATCACTGGCTTGTCGCGCCGAGGGGGCCCGAGTTCAGGAGTTTGCGAAAGCGAATTCCTGTTCCGCTAAAGTGATCCAAACCCAGGAAGTGGTGGAGGATCCGGTGCTTTGGCTAGCCGACCCCACTCTCAGGAACCGATCCGCGAAAGCGGAAAGGAGACCCCGAGAAGTGTGGGAACGCGAACCGGAGCGCCGGATCCGAAGCCACCGGGCTTGACAACCCCGGGGTTCCTAGTCCCAAGCGATGAGCGCCGTCGCTTGGCCCGTAAACCTTGCACCGTCTTCAACAACCTTCGCAGGGCGTGGCGTTGGTACGTTGGCGGTGTGGGGAGCGGGGGCTTGGCTTAACCGCCCGTCCGCGAGGTGGGGTCCTCTATAAAACCCCCCAATCCTACGCTTAGGTGGGCGGCTATGGGATGCATGGCTCTTGGAGAGGAGTCGCGAGCCCACCAACCCCCGGCTGGCTGTGGCGGCTTGTTCGGGTTGCGTTGCCTTCTCGAGGTAAGGCGCACTGCTTCGAGTGACCGTTGTCTCGTCCCGAATAGAGAAGTCCCTTCCTTATGGTGGACACGGTGAGCTATGCGCTGGGTACCATCGTAGAGATGGTGCTCGGTGCGGGTGCCCCGGGTCTGCTTGGGGAGGGACGTACGAAACAGATGGATTCAATTAAAACAAAGCTTCGGAAAATGACGCGTAGTAAGGGGCAGGAGGTAGTAGGGAGGACTTCCTGAGGAAGGATTCCAAGGGCGGGGGTGGAGATAGTGAGGACACGCGCTCCTCCGTATACTCTGCTGACAGCCTGCGCGAGCGTTCACGCTCCCGGAGTCCATCGGGCCTGAAACCCACAAAGGATTTCGAGCTCGTTGAGACAAAGGCGGCGAGAAAGCAGCGAAAGGCCGAGGAGAAGAGGAAGAGGCGCGAAAATGTGAGTGCGAGTGAGAATGATAATAGGAATGATAGGGTTGACAAGAGTGTGAATTGTAGTGTGGATGGAAATCAGGGTGTAAGCAAGAAAGTGAGTGTCAGTAGGAGTGAAAATGATGTGAGCAGGATTATAGAGACGGAGAGTATGGATGTTGGTATGGAAGTGTGTGCGAGTATGAATGAGTGTGCGAATGGCAAGAGGACGGTAAAGAGGAATGCGGTGGGCCAGGATAGGTTCAAGGGGGCGAGGGCGAGCTCTTTGTGGTGTGTGAGAATTTGCGGCAGCCGCCTAAGCGCATCAAGCGCGAGGTGGTTGACGCCGAGGTGCCTGTGGATGGTAAGAGTGTGGGTGTGAATGAGAGCGCTGAGGTTTCGGAGGTAATGGTCGGCGAGCTGCGTGCAGTCACTGACGGACTTCGTGGGCATCTGCTTTCAGATGCCAACAAGTTCACGAAGTGGCAGGCCAGTAGTGTGCTCGACCATGCCTCGAAATACGAAGGGCTGGTGCAGCGCTTGATGTTAGAGAATGCGAAGTTGCGTGGTGAGCTTACTGCTCACAAGTGTATGAAGGCTGAGTTAGCGAATGTGTGTGAGACTGTCCGAAGAGTGGATGAAGGGATGAATGTCGTAAAGATGAGGGTAGCGGCGTCGTCACGGTCACCTCCAGCAGCGGCTGAGGTTGTTCCTGGTAGTAGGGTTTGGGAGCGAATGTGGGGCCTAAGCCCAGCTTCGCGCTTGTTGTGCGTGGCGCAAAGGAGCAGCTCACGTGCGACGAGGTGCGAAGAAGAATGATTGAGAGCACGAGTGAGGACGTGAATGTTAGGGTGAGGACCATCAGACCTGCTCGTGGTGGTGGGGTCGTGGTGGAGACGGCTAGCGATGGAGAGAGAAAGGCTCTCTCCCGGTGTGCCGGACTCGTCGAGGCGGACTCCGTGCTGTGGAGCCCAAAGTGATGGATCCTCGAGTGATTGTGTACAGTGTCCCGAATGAGATGACGAATGAGCATCTCCTTAGGGGTATGTACGAGAAAAGTTTGCGTGAGCATGTTAGTGTGAATGAATTCACGAAGCGTGTGAAGATCGTCAGGAGAGAGGATGGGCAGCGAC
Source organism: Nasonia vitripennis (assembly GCF_009193385.2). Lineage (NCBI taxonomy): Eukaryota > Metazoa > Arthropoda > Insecta > Hymenoptera > Pteromalidae > Nasonia > Nasonia vitripennis. The sequence continues at coordinate 14,599,844 of NC_045761.1, read as the reverse complement.
TCGGCAATGTGATTGTCGAGTTACCTCTGCCATGGCGTGATAGGCTGTTGCAAGATGGTAGAGTGTTTGTTGGATGGAACAGCTTTAGATGCTGTTCGTATGAAAGGGTGATGTGCTGTTTCCGCTGCCAGGGCTACGACCATCGTGCCAGGGAATGTAAGAGTGAGCCTCTGTGCTACAAAGTGGCAAGAGTGGGCACAGGATGAATGAGTGTAAGGCTGCGGAGGACTGCAGCAATTGCAGAGCAAGAAAGCTTCCTTCGGAGCATTTGGCGAGATCGCCGCGGTGCCCGATGTATGCTTGGAAACTGCGGTTGTTGCGCTCTCGATTCGTGAACAATGGCTGAGTCTCAAATGAATGGAACAGATGTGGGTGTAAATGTGCGGATCTTGCAGGTAAATTGTCAAAAGTCCTACGCTGCGATGTGCGATATTGCGAACTGCGCGCTTGAGGACGGCATAGAGATATGCCGTTAGTCACGATGTCCTCGGACTGGCTCTTAACATTCGAACGGATTTACCGGTCGGCGACGCTACTGCTTTGGGTACTTCAGGACCCGTCTTGAAACACGGACCAAGGAGTCTACATGTGCGCGAGTCATTGGGACTTGTTAAGCCTAAAGGCGCAATGAAAGTGAAGGTCGGCCCTAGCGTCGACCGAGGGAGGATGGCTCGCGTTACGATGCGAGCCCGCACTCCCGGGGCGTCTCGTGCTCATTGCGAGCAGAGGCGCACCCAGAGCGTACACGTTGGGACCCGAAAGATGGTGAACTATGCCTGGTCAGGACGAAGTCGGGAAACCCTGATGGAGGTCCGTAGCGATTCTGACGTGCCAATCGATCGTCGGAACTGGGTATAGGGGCGAAAGACTAATCGAACCATCTAGTAGCTGGTTCCCTCCGAAGTTTCCCTCAGGATAGCTGGCACTCGCTTGAGCGAGTCTCATCTGGTAAGCGAATGATTAGAGGCCTTGGGGCCGAAACGACCTCAACCTATTCTCAAACTTTAAATGGGTGAGATCTCTGGCTTGCTTGAACGTTGAAGCCACGAGATTATTGCAATGGATCAGAGTGCCAAGTGGGCCAATTTTGGTAAGCAGAACTGGCGCTGTGGGATGAACCAAACGCCGAGTTAAGGCGCCTAAGTCGACGCTATGGGATACCATGAAAGGCGTTGGTTGCTTAAGACAGCAGGACGGTGGCCATGGAAGTCGGAATCCGCTAAGGAGTGTGTAACAACTCACCTGCCGAAGCAACTAGCCCTGAAAATGGATGGCGCTGAAGCGTCGCGCCTATACTCGGCCGTCAGAGGCAAGTGGGGCGGCGAGCAGCGATGCTCGTCGTCATGAAGCCCTGACGAGTAGGAGGGTCGCGGCGGGTGTGCGCAGAAGGGTCTGGGCGTGAGCCTGCCTGGAGCCGCCGTCGGTGCAGATCTTGGTGGTAGTAGCAAATACTCCAGCGAGGCCCTGGAGGACTGACGTGGAGAAGGGTTTCGTGTGAACAGCCGTTGCACACGAGTCAGTCGATCCTAAGCCCTAGGAGAAATCCTATGTCGATGACGGTGTATGTTTCTAAAGTATTTTTGACTAAAGTGCACACCCGTCGGGCGAAAGGGAATCCGGTTCCTATTCCGGAACCCGGCAGCGGAACCGCATACAATTCGGGCCCTCGTAAGAGTGTTCGTCGGGGTAACCCAAAGTGACCTGGAGACGCCGTCGGGAGATCCGGGAAGAGTTTTCTTTTCTGTATAAGCGTTCGAGTTCCCTGGAAACCTCTAGCAGGGAGATAGGGTTTGGAACGCGAAGAGCACCGCAGTTGCGGCGGTGTCCGGATCTTCCCCTCGGACCTTGAAAATCCAGGAGAGGGCCACGTGGAGGTGTCGCGCCGGTTCGTACCCATATCCGCAGCAGGTCTCCAAGGTAAAGAGCCTCTAGTCGATAGACTAATGTAGGTAAGGGAAGTCGGCAAATTGGATCCGTAACTTCGGAATAAGGATTGGCTCTGAGGAGCGGGGCGCGTCGGGCTTGGTCGGGAAGTGGGTCTGGCTGACGTGCCGGGCCTGGGCGAGGTGAATGACCCTCCTTCACGGGGGGTCGGGATCCGAGCTCGGTACCGTGCCTTGGCCTCCCGCGGATCTTCCTTGCTGCGAGGCTTTTGGGGCGGTTTACGCCGTCCTGATCGTTCTCTTCGGCCGCCATTCAACGCTCAGCTCAGAACTGGCACGGACTAGGGGAATCCGACTGTCTAATTAAAACAAAGCATTGCGATGGCCCTCGCGGGTGATGACGCAATGTGATTTCTGCCCAGTGCTCTGAATGTCAACGTGAAGAAATTCAAGCAAGCGCGGGTAAACGGCGGGAGTAACTATGACTCTCTTAAGGTAGCCAAATGCCTCGTCATCTAATTAGTGACGCGCATGAATGGATTAACGAGATTCCCACTGTCCCTATCTACCCCCCTCACGATCACTGGCTTGTCGCGCCGAGGGGGCCCGAGTTCAGGAGTTTGCGAAAGCGAATTCCTGTTCCGCTAAAGTGATCCAAACCCAGGAAGTGGTGGAGGATCCGGTGCTTTGGCTAGCCGACCCCACTCTCAGGAACCGATCCGCGAAAGCGGAAAGGAGACCCCGAGAAGTGTGGGAACGCGAACCGGAGCGCCGGATCCGAAGCCACCGGGCTTGACAACCCCGGGGTTCCTAGTCCCAAGCGATGAGCGCCGTCGCTTGGCCCGTAAACCTTGCACCGTCTTCAACAACCTTCGCAGGGCGTGGCGTTGGTACGTTGGCGGTGTGGGGAGCGGGGGCTTGGCTTAACCGCCCGTCCGCGAGGTGGGGTCCTCTATAAACCCCCCAATCCTACGCTTAGGTGGGCGGCTATGGGATGCATGGCTCTTGGAGAGGAGTCGCGAGCCCACCAACCCCCGGCTGGCTGTGGCGGCTTGTTCGGGTTGCGTTGCCTTCTCGAGGTAAGGGCGCACTGCTTCGAGTGACCGTTGTCTCGTCCCGAATAGAGAAGTCCCTTCCTTATGGTGGACACGGTGAGCTATGCGCTGGGTACCATCGTAGAGATGGTGCTCGGTGCGGGTGCCCCGGGTCTGCTTGGGGGAGGGGACGTACGAAACAGATGGATTCAATTAAAACAAAGCTTCGGAAAATGACGCGTAGTAAGGGGGCAGGAGGTAGTAGGGAGGACTTCCTGAGGAAGGATTCCAAGGGCGGGGGTGGAGATAGTGAGGACACGCGCTCCTCCGTATACTCTGCTGACAGCCTGCGCGAGCGTTCACGCTCCCGGAGTCCATCGGGCCTGAAACCCACAAAGGATTTCGAGCTCGTTGAGACAAAGGCGGCGAGAAAGCAGCGAAAGGCCGAGGAGAAGAGGAAGAGGCGCGAAAATGTGAGTGCGAGTGAGAATGATAATAGGAATGATAGGGTTGACAAGAGTGTGAATTGTAGTGTGGATGGAAATCAAGGTGTAAGCAAGAAAGTGAGTGTCAGTAGGAGTGAAAATGATGTGAGCAGGATTATAGAGACGGAGAGTATGGATGTTGGTATGGAAGTGTGTGCGAGTATGAATGAGTGTGCGAATGGCAAGAGGACGGTAAAGAGGAATGCGGTGGGCCAGGATAGGTTCAAGGGGGCGAGGGGCGAGCTCTTTGTGGTGTGTGAGAATTTGCGGCAGCCGCCTAAGCGCATCAAGCGCGAGGTGGTTGACGCCGAGGTGCCTGTGGATGGTAAGAGTGTGGGTGTGAATGAGAGCGCTGAGGTTTCGGAGGTAATGGTCGGCGAGCTGCGTGCAGTCACTGACGGACTTCGTGGGCATCTGCTTTCAGATGCCAACAAGTTCACGAAGTGGCAGGCCAGTAGTGTGCTCGACCATGCCTCGAAATACGAAGGGCTGGTGCAGCGCTTGATGTTAGAGAATGCGAAGTTGCGTGGTGAGCTTACTGCTCACAAGTGTATGAAGGCTGAGTTAGCGAATGTGTGTGAGACTGTCCGAAGAGTGGATGAAGGATGAATGTCGTAAAGATGAGGGTAGCGGCGTCGTCACGGTCACCTCCAGCAGCGGCTGAGGTTGTTCCTGGTAGTAGGGGTTTGGGAGCGAATGTGGGGCCTAAGCCCAGCTTCGCGCTTGTTGTGCGTGGCGCAAAGGAGCAGCTCACGTGCGACGAGGTGCGAAGAAGAATGATTGAGAGCACGAGTGAGGACGTGAATGTTAGGGTGAGGACCATCAGACCTGCTCGTGGTGGTGGGGTCGTGGTGGAGACGGCTAGCGATGGAGAGAGAAAGGCTCTCTCCCGGTGTGCCGGACTCGTCGAGGCGGGACTCCGTGCTGTGGAGCCCAAAGTGATGGATCCTCGAGTGATTGTGTACAGTGTCCCGAATGAGATGACGAATGAGCATCTCCTTAGGGGTATGTACGAGAAAAGTTTGCGTGAGCATGTTAGTGTGAATGAATTCACGAAGCGTGTGAAGATCGTCAGGAGAGAGGATGGGCAGCGACTCGGCAATGTGATTGTCGAGTTACCTCTGCCATGGCGTGATAGGCTGTTGCAAGATGGTAGAGTGTTTGTTGGATGGAACAGCTTTAGATGCTGTTCGTATGAAAGGGTGATGTGCTGTTTCCGCTGCCAGGGCTACGACCATCGTGCCAGGGAATGTAAGAGTGAGCCTCTGTGCTACAAATGTGGCAAGAGTGGGCACAGGATGAATGAGTGTAAGGCTGCGGAGGACTGCAGCAATTGCAGAGCAAGAAAGCTTCCTTCGGAGCATTTGGCGAGATCGCCGCGGTGCCCGATGTATGCTTGGAAACTGCGGTTGTTGCGCTCTCGATTCGTGAACAATGGCTGAGTCTCAAATGAATGGAACAGATGTGGGTGTAAATGTGCGGATCTTGCAGGTAAATTGTCAAAAGTCCTACGCTGCGATGTGCGATATTGCGAACTGCGCGCTTGAGGACGGCATAGAGATATGCCTATTCCAAGAGCCGTATGTTTATAAGGATAGGGTTTGTGGTTTACCAGCGGGATCCAGAATGTATCTCAGTAAGTCTGGAGAAGCGGCTGTAGTAGTGTTTGGGAAAAGGTATGAATGCATGTTACTAAATGAGGGAGCGCATGAGGACGCCGTATGCGTCTGGGTGAAAGGCCCGGTGGGGGAGATACTTGTTGTCTCTCTCTACTGTAGACCGAATGGCAGTATGCAAGAATGTGTTGACTACCTTGACAGAGTGGTCGGCACTAGGAATGGACGTCGGTTGCTTGTTGGAATGGATGCGAATGCTGCGTCCGAGCTTTGGCATAGTAAGTCCATGGTTCGGGCGTGGCAAGCGGTGCGTCGGGGTGCTGTGTTGGGTGACTGGGTTGTGCAAGCGGAAATGGATGTTTTAAATGTCCCTACCCTGGCTTACACCTTCAGTGGAGCCAGAGGGGAGAGTGACATTGATGTCACTCTCTACAAGGGTAGTGAGTGTCAGTTTGAATGGATGTTGAAGGATGACTGGGGCATTAGTGATCATAATCCTATTGTGATCACGATGTCTACGGGAGAAAATGTGGATGTAAATGGCGAGAGGATGCATAAGTGGAATGCAAGGAAGTGCAATTGGCTGCTGTACCGGGGCCTTATCGAGACCTTTGCCAGCGACTATGGGTACGACGAGTACTCTGTGTTAGGGGCAGAGGAAAAGTTAACGCTCCTGTACAAGTGGATGACTGAGGCGAATGAGGTTTGCATGGAGAAGGTCGTTTCACGACCGGCTCCTAAGCGTAAGAGTGTTGTGTGGTGGAATGAAAGTTTAAGCGAGAAGAAGCGAAAGGTGCGTGAATGGCGGAGAGCGTATCAGAGTGAAAGATCAAGAACGGGTGACCCGGATCGTACGAGATGGCGAGAGTGGAAGGAGTGTGAAAGAGAATATAGGCGAATGATGAAGGATGCAAAAGAGAGTAACTGGCATGGCACGGTGGAGCGGAAGGGGGAAACTGACCCATGGGGTGTCATCTCGACATTCTGCATGGGGAAGTTAAACCCTGAAAGCTTGGCTGGGCTGCGGACGGCGAATGGATGTACGAAGACGTGGATGGAGAGTGCAAGAGTGCTTCTGGACGAGTTCTTCCCCGCAGACGATGGAATTCCTGCGGAGGAGGTGCATGGAGTCCAGATGGATAT
>NC_045761.1:14568683-14588683 GCF_009193385.2 Nasonia vitripennis | reverse complement strand
GAGAGAAAGCAATGCGTGTGGGGCGACTTAGACTTTTTCGAGCCTCCGAGAGAAAGCAATGCGTGTGGGGCGACTTAGACTTTTTCGAGCCTCCGAGAGAAAGCAATGCGTGTGGGGCGACTTAGACTTTTTCGAGCCTCCGAGAGAAAGCAATGCGTGTGGGGCGACTTAGACTTTTTCGAGCCTCCGAGAGAAAGCAATGCGTGTGGGGCGACTTAGACTTTTTCGAGCCTCCGAGAGAAAGCAATGCGTGTGGGGCGACTTAGACTTTTTCGAGCCTCCGAGAGAAAGCAATGCGTGTGGGGCGACTTAGACTTTTTCGAGCCTCCGAGAGAAAGCAATGCGTGTGGGGCGACTTAGACTTTTTCGAGCCTCCGAGAGAAAGCAATGCGTGTGGGGCGACTTAGACTTTTTCGAGCCTCCGTGCTCGCACATCACTCATTGACGCTCGCACATCACTCATTTGAGCTCGCACATTGCTCATTCGTGCTCGCACATCACTCATTCGTGCTCGCACATCACTCATTGACGCTCGCACATCACTCATTGACGCTCGCATATCACTCATTCGTGCTCGCACATTACTCATTGACGCTCGCACATCACTCATTGACGCTCGCACTTCACTAATTGGATCTCGCGTATCACTCATTCGTTCTCGCACATCACTCATTGACGCTCGCACATCACTCATTGACGCTCGCACATCACTCATTTGAGCTCGCACATTGCTCATTCGTGCTCGCACATCACTCATTCGTGCTCGCACATCACTCATTGACGCTCGCACATCACTCATTCGTGCTCGCACATCACTCATTGACGCTCGCATATTACTCATTCTTGCTCGCACATCACTCATTCGTTCTCGCACATCACTCATTGACGCTCGCACATCACTCATTGACGCTCGCGTATCACTCATTCGTGTTCGCACATCACTCATAGACGCTCGCACATCACTCATTGACGCTCGCGTATCACTCATTCGTGCTCGCACATCACTCATTCGTGCTCGCACATTACTCATTGACGCTCGCATATTACTCATTGACGCTCGCACATCACTCATTCGTGCTCGCACATCACTCATTTGAGCTCGCACATTGCTCATTCGTGCTCGCACATCACTCATTCGTGCTCGCATATCTCTCATTCTTGCTATATAAATCTACATTATAACTGTCACTATCTACGACGAAATGTGATCACGTCAGGCGCGAAATATTATTACATAGGGATCGGTGCGAACGGCGGGAGCAGAAAATGATTAAATCAGTAAACTGAAACGTTTAGCTATCTATACGAAGATTGCTCGCATGCATTAACGAGATTCCCACTGTCCCTATCTACCATCTTCCGAACGAAGAGCCCGGAGGGTCGCATTTCTGCCAGGGCAGTTGGTGAACCCTGAGATTTCGGTATACTCATTCGTGCTCGCACATCACTCATTTGAGCTCGCACATTGCTCATTCGTGCTCGCACATCACTCATTCGTGCTCGCACATCACTCATTGACGCTCGCACATCACTCATTTGTGCTCGCGTATCACTCATTCGTGCTCGCACATCACTCATTCGTGCTCGCACATTACTCATTGACGCTCGCACATCACTCATTGACTCTCGCGTATCACTCATTCGTGTTCGCACATCACTCATAGACGCTCGCACATCACTCATTGACGCTCGCATATTACTCATTCGTGCTCGCACATCACTCATTGACGCTCGCACATCACTCATTTGTGCTCGCGTATCACTCATTCGTGCTCGCACATCACTCATTCGTGCTCGCACATTACTCATTGACGCTCGCATATTACTCATTGACGCTCGCACATCACTCATTGACGCTCGCACATCACTCATTGACGCTCGCACATCACTCATTTGTGCTCGCACATTGCTCATTCGTGCTCGCACATCACTCATTTGAGCTCGCACATTGCTCATTCGTGCTCGCACATCACTCATTCGTGCTCGCACATTGCTCATCTTGCTCGCACATCACTCATTGTGCTCGCGTATCACTCATTCGTGCTCGCACATTACTCATTGACGCTCGCACATCACTCATTGACGCTCGCACATTACTCATTGACGCTCGCATATTACTCATTCGTGCTCGCACATCACTCATTCGTTCTCGCACATCACTCATTGACGCTCGCACATCACTCATTGACGCTCGCGTATCACTCATTCGTGCTCGCACATTACTCATTGACGCTCGCACATCACTCATTGACGCTCGCACATCACTCATTCGTGCTCGCACATCACTCATTGACGCTCGCATATTACTCATTCTTGCTCGCACATCACTCATTCGTGCTCGCACATTACTCATTCGTGCTCGCATATACTCATTGACGCTCGCACATCACTCATTGACGCTCGCACATTGCTCATTCGTGTTCGCACATCACTCATTGACGCTCGCACATCACTCATTGACGCTCGCACATTGCTCATTCGTGCTCGCACATCACTCATTCGTGCTCGCACATCACTCATTGACGCTCGCATATTACTCATTCTTGCTCGCACATCACTCAGTCGTGCTCGCACATTACTCATTGACGCTCGCATATTACTCATTCGTGCTCGCACATCACTCATTCGTTCTCGCACATCACTCATTGACGCTCGCACATCACTCATTGACGCATCGCGTGCTCCATCTGGCACATCACTCATTACGGCTCGCATACTCTGACCTCGCTATTATCTGACGCTCGCACATCACTCATTCGTGCTCGCACATCACTCATTTGAGCTCGCACATTGCTCATTCGTGCTCGCACATCACTCATTCGTGCTCGCATATCTCTCATTCTTGCTATATAAATCTACATTATAACTGTCACTATCTACGACGAAATGTGATCACTCAGGCGCGAAATTATTACATAGGGATCGGTGCGAACGGCGGAGCAGAAAATGATTAAATCAGTAAACTGAAACGTTTAGCTATCTATACGAAGATTGCTCGCATGCATTAACGAGATTCCACTGTCCCTATCTACCATCTAGCGAACCGGCTGGTTGAAATACTCAAGGCAACAGTTCTTGTTGCAGGGTATGGATCCTTCTGGAAGTGCCAGTGATACAGCGTCTACGTCGCGCTAGGTATCAACATCTCTCCCACAAGTTGGGGGGCCCTTTCTAAAGTGAAGATTGGGCCGCGAGATGGCCAATAGTATCTCGGCTAAGTTCGAACGCGCAAAGATGGGGCAGTGGAATCACCTTATGAGAACAGGACAAGATTCCCCTGTATGTGTCAGAGCTGCAGGCTCGGTATTGTATAGCATAAAGGATTACTTGGTGGTTTAGCAAATACGAATTTCCGGGAGCGCTGAGGGTTCTCCCGGGGAAGCGCTCCCTAAAAGAAGTGTGGAAGGAAAAATTTTTCCTGCAGAAGCACTCTCGACTCTTGATGATCGGTAGATCTGTTGTTATGCCGTATCGAGCTTGTATGCCTGGGTCAAGGGCCCGACTCAGGTTGCGAGCCCGGTGGCCCAATTGTACACGAACCCGCCCGTTCGAACACCTCAACCGTTGATATACGTGAGCCTCCTTTGGGTAAGTGCTACGACAATCAGCGGTTTTCGAAAGCGAATCTGCCTCTGGCAGCCCAAACTCCCGTGCGCCTCTTGAGGCGCACGTATTCCCTTCCTTCCTTGCGCTCCTAAACGCCCGCGTAACTCCAGTGAGTAACGTGTGGTTTCTTCTAGGCCGGGTAGGAATTTATTAGGTGATAGGTTTTAGTTAGGATAGAATTAGCTCTGGCACTCTGTGACCACTTACCCCCGTGGGTAACGCCGTAATTATCTCGCGCGGTCGCCTCGTCGGCTCGTGGCGGCTGGGAACTGCAAGCGCGTAAGCGCGAGCGGAACTCGGCTGCTGGGGGTCGATGGCGCGATTGTAGGCCTCTCCGATCTAGTCTTCTTTTCTTCCTTCTTTTCTCCACCTCGCGTGGCTTGCTCTCTGCACCTTGGCTATTGTCAGGGTGTGGGGGGCATTTTCACGTTGGGGACTTTTCGAGATAGAAAGCAATGCGTGTGGAATCAAAAAGCAATGCGTGTGGAATCAAAAAGCAATGCGTGTGGAATAAAAAAGCAATGCGTGTGGAATCTAAAAGCAATGCGTGTGGAATCAAATCAAAAAGCAATGCGTGTCAGTTGATACTTAGTCTTAGATTCACTTGCGTCAGTAAGACGAGCCGACCATTAGGGTCGGCAAGTCACGTTAGGAACTTTTCCAAATCCCGAAAAGCAATGCGTGTCGATTGACAAAATAGATTTTAGCTTCACTAGCATCCATAAAACGAGCCGGCCATTAGGGCCGGCAAGTCACGTTAAGGACTTTTTCAAATTTTTCATTTGAGAAAGCAATGCGTATCAACTGACAACTAAATCATAGCCGGCCATTAGGGCCGGCAAGTCACGTTAGGGACTTTTTCATATTTTCCACGCGCCCCAAGAGTAGAATCACCCCGCGAATATAAACTCAACTTCCTCTCTCTCTTTTCTATACTCTCACACACACACACGCACCCACAACAAACACAAAAACACGATGCAGGCCGCGCATCTGGGCCAGTTTCGCTGTCACAGCGTTAGGGTGAGACCAGGTAACTTTGCCGGCATCAATCACGAACACACACACACTAACACTTTTCGATGCAGGCCGCGCACTTGGGCCAGTTTCGCTGTCACAGCGTTAGGGTGAGACCAAGTATCTTTGCCGGCATAAAATAACTCCTTTTCTTAACTAAGACAACTTCTCTTCTCTTCTCCTCTAAACTTAGCTAAACCAGGCACGTGAGAGAGCGCTCTCCTGCCACCTGCGCACTCTAATATTAATTCGAAAAGGGATTCGCGATCCTCTAGCTCAAGGCGGCCTGAGAAAGCCAGGTTCGACGCCTGTTTCCCCGTGACAGGCACCTAGAACTCTTAGCAACTAATGTGTCTTCCGTAAGTCCGCGTGCGTGACCCCATAGGTACCGCTATGTTGCACTGGAAATCATCTCGCGAAATAAGAGCTCGTCGTGCTCATGCGTTGCGTTGTCTTCCCTAAGTTATCTAGCTTGGGCCGATGGAGGGCTAGCCTTCTCGGTCTTACAGTGCAACTAGCAAAGGCTTACATAGCAATCTCAGGTACTCTTTAAGTTGAAAACTCTAGTCGCATCTGGCCTGTCACGGGAAGAAATAGAATACATGAATTAAAGCCACGCGCCGCGTATCGTGCAGGGATGGGTAAACAGTCTGCGCGGACCATGTAGGTTCACGACTTCACAGTCGCTAGGAGGCGGAGCCGTAAGCCCCGTGTAAAACCAGAGGCACCTCCTGGGCCGCGTGATAGTTTGGGAGCCCGGGCCGTCAGTTAGCCAGGCGGTTAGGCTGCTCCGTAACAGCACGTGTAAAAGCTTCGTCGCCGGAGCACTTGGTTGGCTACCTATGGGGATGTGTAACGGCACGGAGTGCTGCCGCGGCTGCTGAAAGTTCCGCTCTCTCTTTTGTTCGCGCTTTTTGGCGCATGGTAACCGTGCAGGCGTCCACCCAGTGGGAAACAAACTCGTCCTAAATTAAGGCTCTAATACATATACTTATTCCTGCAGGTAAAAACTCAAAATCACAATGCCAGGTCCACAAAAGAAAAACGTTGCTGAGGTGCAGCTAGAGGAGAGGTCCCCAACCACTCCAGGGAATCCCCTCGTCGCCGAGTCGGGCCGTCTTCTGACCGGTGCGAGGGAAGACCTTGAGCATCCCTCAGTCAGGACCTGGCCGGTTAGGGGCGGTGGCGGGCTACGACGGCTTGGGGAAGGTGAAGTCGGCCTCCGAGCCATGTCTGTTAGATTAGTTCGTGACGAGCGCATCGAAAAGATGGCACGGAAAACAGTAGATGTCGAGGAGCCGGGCTCCAAAAACGAGATTAGGTTCTTGCAAATAAACGCGGGAGGAGGGCAGATAGTAAACGCCGAAATTTGCGAATTAATAGCGTCAAAAAAGATAGACATAGTTCTGGCTCAGGAGCCGTACTCGAAAGTTAATAAAGGGTCGCGTTATTTCACAGGCCTTAGACGTGCAAGTCGGGCAATATGTCTAAAGAGCGCAGGCACAAAGACGGCTCCTAAAGCCTTCGTAGCCGTGCCAAACCCCGACTTGCACGCCTTCTTCGTCTCAGCGTTAAGCACCCAACACTGCGTTGTTGCCGAGGTGCATACGCCTAGCGTCACGTTTTTCGCCGTTTCAATGTACTTTCAATTCTGCGACGATATTGAAGTACACCTCGGGCAACTAGAGAAAGTATTAGAGAACCTCAGAGGTCAAAAGGTAGTAATAGGCATTGACGCAAACGCGGAATCCTCGCTTTGGTCCCCTCGTGGGACAAACGAGAAAGGAGAGAAGCTCGAGCGACTAATCGCGGCTTTCGGCCTCCACGTAGTAAACGACAGAACCCAACCTCCGACCTTCGAAGAGAGGGGAGTTTCGTCCTACATCGACGTGACTCTCGTCTCGGGGTCCATGATCGCGGAGGTACAGTCCTGGAAAGTGAAACGGGACTGGACTTCCAGCGACCATAACGCGATAGTCTTTAAAATCACTACCGTAGCCCAAACGGATCGAGTGGACTCCAGCCGATTCAACATCAGACGAGCTGACTGGGGCCTGCTCGACTCTACGATCAAGGAGTTGTCTGTTTCCCACCTTGACCACATTGTCTTGGATAGTGCAGAGGAGGTCGAGCAAATGGCCGATGCTCTCCAGAAAGTCCTGTACGAAGCGTGCGAAACCGCCATACCGCGTAGGCGCCGTATCCGAAAAAATAACCCCTGGTGGACTCGAGAACTTACCGACAAAAAGTCCGAGCTCTACAGCGCTAGGCGTAATATGCAGCAACAGTGGAGCCTCCCTGGACACAGTTTGCGAAAAGCAGAATATCGGGCTCTCTTGCGCGATTACTGCCGATCGGTGAAAGGGGCCAAGGTCGGCAGCTGGCAAGAAGTCGTCACAGTGCGCGGAAATGAGGAGCCATGGGGGGTAGTCTATAAGCAGCTCAGAGGCAAGCTGCAAAACGAAAGAACCCTCAGTTCCGTTCGGTGTGGGGATACGGAGTCAATGTCGATGTTGGAGACGGCCAACCGTCTGCTTGAGGTGCACGTTCCAGACGATACACCTTCCAACGAAACCCCCGAGCAGGCACAGATTAGAGAATCAATAAACTCACCGCCCGAGACCGAAGATGCCGCACCCTTCGAGCAATGGGAGATAGCTCTCATTCTCGCATCCCTCAAAAACAACAAAGCTCCCGGCTTCGACCTTCTTGAAGTCAGAGTCCTAAAGGCTGCCATCAAAGCCATTCCTCATCACTTCCTGCGGCTCTTCAACGCCTGCCTAGAGCACGGCGTCTTCCCCCGAGCCTGGAAACAGGCTTCCCTCATTTTCCTCCCAAAAGGAGGCAAAGATAGTAGCGACTCGAAATCGTACCGACCCATCAGTCTCCTCCCGGTTACAGGTAAACTCTACGAGCGGTTAGTAAAAAGGAGACTATCCGATACAGCGCTAGGACCAGACATGATCTCCGACAGGCAGTTCGGCTTCAGGGCTGGCATGTCTACTGAAGACGCGATCATCGAGCTGCGCAGACTTACAGCCGCTTCCCCTAAAAAGCAGGTTGCTGCGCTTCTTTTCGATGTTAAAGGCGCCTTTGACTGCATTTGGCGCCCGGCCATCCTCCAAAGCCTCAAAGAGAAAGATTGTCCCAAAAATATATACAAACTTCTCGTTAGCTACTTTGAAAATAGGCAGGCTCAGGTAGTTTGGGGGACAAATCAAGTCTCCAAGCAGGCAACTAGGGGCTGTCCGCAGGGTTCGGTTTTAGGACCCTCGGGCTGGAACCTTGGATTCGATCCGCTGCTCCGCAGCCTCGAGCAAGGTGTAGTGACAGAGGGAGGCGGAAAACTCCCAATAAACTTCGTCGCATATGCGGATGACTTGGCCGTACTAGTCGAAGGGGACTCTAGGGCGGAAATAGAAAAAGTAGGAAAGGCGGTCGTAAAGCATATCGTCGAAAGATGCTCGGCTATAAAATTGGAGGTTTCGGAATCTAAGACGGTAGGGATTTTCGTTAAAAAACCTAAGGTAGTAGGTTCAAAAGCGGTAAAAATAAACCGGAAAGACTGCCGTAAGGGAGGAGCGCGAAATCCGAAAATAGAGTTGGGCGGGAAATCGATCAGTTTTGAACAGTCGGTACGTTATCTTGGCGTGCATTTCGATGCAAACTTGGGCATTAGCGCCCACTGCAAATATCTTAGGGAAAAGTTAGTACCGCTCTTTAGCGACTTGCGTAAACTGGCACAATGCCAGTGGGGTCTGGGACACAAGGCGTTGGAGACGATATACAAGGGTGTATTCGTCCCAACGGTATGTTACGCGTCCGCGGCGTGGTACAAGGAGGGAGCGCATACAGATAGGATTCTCGAAGATCTGCACAGGCAGATCCTCATAGCTATTACACGATGTTACCGATCGACATCTTACGAGGCCGCGTGCGTACTAGCGGGAACTCTCCCGATATGTATCCAACTTAGGGTTAGCGTGGCGAAGTATCACCTGAGAAAAGGTGAAGACGCGGAGATAGGCGGCGTCGTAATTAGACACGACCCAGAGGGTCTAAAGGAAAATTATAATAGGGTTCTTGAGGTCGCGAATGAGATGTGGCAGGCGCGTTGGGAGGCATCGGAACAGGGCAATGCTACTCGCGAACTTTTCTTTCCAGACGTAGTTGCCAGAGTTAAAAGCGACTGGATCCGTCCAGATCACTTCACCTCGCAGGTTCTCACGGGTCACGGGTACTTTAATGAGAAACTCCACCAGCTCTCTTTGGCAAAGGCAGCGGCTTGTATCTGTTGCGGCGAACCCGACAACAACTTACACTTCCTTTTAGAATGCCCTGCCTTCGCTGAATTCCGCGATGAGCTGATAACTCCGGTTTCGGGTGGGCTTGAGGCGCCGGAAGCCACGCTAATGTTAGTATCTTCCCCAGAAGGGTTCGCGGCTTTGAAAGAATACAGTAGAGTAGCGTTCGAATGTAAGAGGCAATTGGAAAATGCCCTTACGGAATCCGACGAAGGATTAAGCAGTGAGAGTGAGGAATAGAGTGACTGAGGTGGTGGGTGAAAGGAAGAGCTGGTGAAAAATGTCTAAGTTAGGCAAACAAACGCGAAGTCAAAAGCATGCTTGGCTTGGCCCTCGCGAAAGTCGCCTTAGGGCTTGACTCGCGAAATAAACTCGTTCGAAACTTGGCCATCGTCCGCGTCTCACGCGTAAGGCCCCGTGGAAGGTCGCTATATGCTTGACACGCGAATGCATGCTCGATCGTAAAAATTTGGCCGTCGACCGAATTGACCATCTTGGGTCTACCAAAGATAACAGTAAATTCAAGAATAAATTTGGTGTGCTTGTGCGTTACTGCAACTACAAATCACGCCTCTCGAACGAGGAGTGTAGTTAGGGCCTTTAGAACCTTCGCCTAAAACATCGTGGAGGAGATGTTGAAGGAGTCCTGTCCCCAAGCATTGTTCGCTGGCGACAAGGGCTCTGGCTGAAGGATTAGCACAGAGCCGCTCGTTTTGCAGAGGCTCAAAGCAGGACTTTTGTCCTGTCCCCGAGCGCACCTTTCGAAGAAGGTGCGCCCGGCATTATTATTTTATTTACTAACAACATGTATTTCTCCTAACAGGTACAAACAAAATTAGTGGAGATCCAGGCGGGATCTCGCGAATGCGCCTTCCCGTGGTTCCCCGTGGACGGTCCGGTGGATGGTAGAGCTTGCTCACCATCCCGCTATGACTGACTAAAGCATTCGTCCCAGTTGACTGATTGTCCCCGCACGGCCATCCTCGGAAGACCGGGCGGGTACAATCTGTTGATCGCCAATGGGCACTTGAATTTTTCCAGGAACGTTCTCCTTTCGGGTGGTTCGATAGATGGTGGACGGAAAACAAGGTCGCGTATGCTTATGGCGAGGTAGCGAGTCCAAATAACATCAGGGCTAACCGAAACTAAATGTCCCTATCTACCATCTAGCGAACCGGTTGGTTGAAGTACTCAAGGCAACAGTTCTTGTTGCAGGGTATGGATCCTTCTGGAAGTGCCAGTGATACAGCGTCTACGTCGCGCTAGGTATCAACATCTCTCCCACAAGTTGGGGGGCCCTTTCTAAAGTGAAGATTGGGCCGCGAGATGGCCAATAGTATCTCGGCTAAGTTCGAACGCGCAAAGATGGGGCAGTGGAATCACCTTATGAGAACAGGACAAGATTCCCCTGTATGTGTCAGAGCTGCAGGCTCGGTATTGTATAGCATAAAGGATTACTTGGTGGTATTAGCAAATACGAATTTCCGGGAGCGCTGAGGGTTCTCCCGGGGAAGCGCTCCCTAAAAGAAGTGTGGAAGGAAAAATTTTTCCTGCAGAAGCACTCTCGACTCTTGATGATCGGTAGATCTGTTGTTATGCCGTATCGAGCTTGTATGCCTGGGTCAAGGGCCCGACTCAGGTTGCGAGCCCGGTGGCCCAATTGTACACGAACCCGCCCGTTCGAACACCTCAACCGTTGATATACGTGAGCCTCCTTTGGGTAAGTGCTACGACAATCAGCGGTTTTCGAAAGCGAATCTGCCTCTGGCAGCCCAAACTCCCGTGCGCCTCTTGAGGCGCACGTATTCCCTTCCTTCCTTGCGCTCCTAAACGCCCGCGTAACTCCAGTGAGTAACGTGTGGTTTCTTCTAGGCCGGGTAGGAATTTATTAGGTGATAGGTTTTAGTTAGGATAGAATTAGCTCTGGCACTCTGTGACCACTTACCCCCGTGGGTAACGCCGTAATTATCTCGCGCGGTCGCCTCGTCGGCTCGTGGCGGCTGGGAACTGCAAGCGCGTAAGCGCGAGCGGAACTCGGCTGCTGGGGGTCGATGGCGCGATTGTAGGCCTCTCCGATCTAGTCTTCTTTTCTTCCTTCTTTTCTCCACCTCGCGTGGCTTGCTCTCTGCACCTTGGCTATTGTCAGGGTGTGGGGGGCATTTTCACGTTGGGGACTTTTCGAGATAGAAAGCAATGCGTGTGGAATCAAAAAGCAATGCGTGTGGAATCAAAAAGCAATGCGTGTGGAATAAAAAAGCAATGCGTGTGGAATCTAAAAGCAATGCGTGTGGAATCAAATTAAAAAGCAATGCGTGTCAGTTGATACTTAGTCTTAGATTCACTTGCGTCAGTAAGACGAGCCGACCATTAGGGTCGGCAAGTCACGTTAGGAACTTTTCCAAATCCCGAAAAGCAATGCGTGTCGATTGACAAAATAGATTTTAGCTTCACTAGCATCCATAAAACGAGCCGGCCATTAGGGCCGGCAAGTCACGTTAAGGACTTTTTCAAATTTTTCATTTGAGAAAGCAATGCGTATCAACTGACAACTAAATCATAGCCGGCCATTAGGGCCGGCAAGTCACGTTAGGGACTTTTTCATATTTTCCACGCGCCCCAAGAGTAGAATCACCCCGCGAATATAAACTCAACTTCCTCTCTCTCTTTTCTATACTCTCACACACACATACGCACCCACAACAAACACAAAAACACGATGCAGGCCGCGCATCTGGGCCAGTTTCGCTGTCACAGCGTTAGGGTGAGACCAGGTAACTTTGCCGGCATCAATCACGAACACACACACTAACACTTTCCGATGCAGGCCGCGCACTTGGGCCAGTTTCGCTGTCACAGCGTTAGGGTGAGACCAAGTATCTTTGCCGGCATAAAATAACTCCTTTTCTTAACCAACTTCTCTTCTCTTCTCCTCCAAACTTAGCTAAACCAGGCACGTGAGAGAGCGCTCTCCTGCCACCTGCGCACTCTAATATTAATTCGAAAAGGGATTCGCGATCCTCTAGCTCAAGGCGGCCTGAGAAAGCCAGGTTCGACGCCTGTTTCCCCGTGACAGGCACCTAGAACTCTTAGCAACTAATGTGTCTTCCGTAAGTCCGCGTGCGTGACCCCATAGGTACCGCTATGTTGCACTGAAAATCATCTCGCGAAATAAGAGCTCGTCGTGCTCATGCGTTGCGTTGTCTTCCCTAAGTTATCTAGCTTGGGCCGATGGAGGGCTAGCCTTCTCGGCCTTACAGTGCAACTAGCAAAGGCTTACATAGCAATCTCAGGTACTCTTTAAGTTGAAAACTCTAGTCGCATCTGGCCTGTCACGGGAAGAAATAGAATACATGAATTAAAGCCACGCGCCGCGTATCGTGTAGGGATGGGTAAACAGTCTGCGCGGACCATGTAGGTTCACGACTTCACAGTCGCTAGGAGGCGGAGCCGTAAGCCCCGTGTAAAACCAGAGGCACCTCCTGGGCCGCGTGATAGTTTGGGAGCCCGGGCCGTCAGTTAGCCAGGCGGTTAGGCTGCTCCGTAACAGCACGTGTAAAAGCTTCGTCGCCGGAGCACTTGGTTGGCTACCTATGGGGATGTGTAACGGCACGGAGTGCTGCCGCGGCTGCTGAAAGTTCCGCTCTCTCTTTTGTTCGCGCTTTTTGGCGCATGGTAACCGTGCAGGCATCCACCCAGTGGGAAACAAACTCGTCCTAAATTAAGGCTCTAATACATATACTTATTCCTGCAGGTAAAAACTCAAAATCACAATGCCAGGTCCACAAAAGAAAAACGTTGCTGAGGTGCAGCTAGAGGAGAGGTCCCCAACCACTCCAGGGAATCCCCTCGTCGCCGAGTCGGGCCGTCTTCTGACCGGTGCGAGGGAAGACCTTGAGCATCCCTCAGTCAGGACCTGGCCGGTTAGGGGCGGTGGCGGGCTACGACGGCTTGGGGAAGGTGAAGTCGGCCTCCGAGCCATGTCTGTTAGATTAGTTCGTGACGAGCGCATCGAAAAGATGGCACGGAAAACAGTAGATGTCGAGGAGCCGGGCTCCAAAAACGAGATTAGGTTCTTGCAAATAAACGCGGGAGGAGGGCAGATAGTAAACGCCGAAATTTGCGAATTAATAGCGTCAAAAAAGATAGACATAGTTCTGGCTCAGGAGCCGTACTCGAAAGTTAATAAAGGGTCGCGTTATTTCACAGGCCTTAGACGTGCAAGTCGGGCAATATGTCTAAAGAGCGCAGGCACAAAGACGGCTCCTAAAGCCTTCGTAGCCGTGCCAAACCCCGACTTGCACGCCTTCTTCGTCTCAGCGTTAAGCACCCAACACTGCGTTGTTGCCGAGGTGCATACGCCTAGCGTCACGTTTTTCGCCGTTTCAATGTACTTTCAATTCTGCGACGATATTGAAGTACACCTCGGGCAACTAGAGAAAGTATTAGAGAACCTCAGAGGTCAAAAGGTAGTAATAGGCATTGACGCAAACGCGGAATCCTCGCTTTGGTCCCCTCGTGGGACAAACGAGAAAGGAGAGAAGCTCGAGCGACTAATCGCGGCTTTCGGCCTCCACGTAGTAAACGACAGAACCCAACCTCCGACCTTCGAAGAGAGGGGAGTTTCGTCCTACATCGACGTGACTCTCGTCTCGGGGTCCATGATCGCGGAGGTACAGTCCTGGAAAGTGAAACGGGACTGGACTTCCAGCGACCATAACGCGATAGTCTTTAAAATCACTACCGTAGCCCAAACGGATCGAGTGGACTCCAGCCGATTCAACATCAGACGAGCTGACTGGGGCCTGCTCGACTCTACGATCAAGGAGTTGTCTGTTTCCCACCTTGACCACATTGTCTTGGATAGTGCAGAGGAGGTCGAGCAAATGGCCGATGCTCTCCAGAAAGTCCTGTACGAAGCGTGCGAAACCGCCATACCGCGTAGGCGCCGTATCCGAAAAAATAACCCCTGGTGGACTCGAGAACTTACCGACAAAAAGTCCGAGCTCTACAGCGCTAGGCGTAATATGCAGCAACAGTGGAGCCTCCCTGGACACAGTTTGCGAAAAGCAGAATATCGGGCTCTCTTGCGCGATTACTGCCGATCGGTGAAAGGGGCCAAGGTCGGCAGCTGGCAAGAAGTCGTCACAGTGCGCGGAAATGAGGAGCCATGGGGGGTAGTCTATAAGCAGCTCAGAGGCAAGCTGCAAAACGAAAGAACCCTCAGTTCCGTTCGGTGTGGGGATACGGAGTCAATGTCGATGTTGGAGACGGCCAACCGTCTGCTTGAGGTGCACGTTCCAGACGATACACCTTCCAACGAAACCCCCGAGCAGGCACAGATTAGAGAATCAATAAACTCACCGCCCGAGACCGAAGATGCCGCACCCTTCGAGCAATGGGAGATAGCTCTCATTCTCGCATCCCTCAAAAACAACAAAGCTCCCGGCTTCGACCTTCTTGAAGTCAGAGTCCTAAAGGCTGCCATCAAAGCCATTCCTCATCACTTCCTGCGGCTCTTCAACGCCTGCCTAGAGCACGGCGTCTTCCCCCGAGCCTGGAAACAGGCTTCCCTCATTTTCCTCCCAAAAGGAGGCAAAGATAGTAGCGACTCGAAATCGTACCGACCCATCAGTCTCCTCCCGGTTACAGGTAAACTCTACGAGCGGTTAGTAAAAAGGAGACTATCCGATACAGCGCTAGGACCAGACATGATCTCCGACAGGCAGTTCGGCTTCAGGGCTGGCATGTCTACTGAAGACGCGATCATCGAGCTGCGCAGACTTACAGCCGCTTCCCCTAAAAAGCAGGTTGCTGCGCTTCTTTTCGATGTTAAAGGCGCCTTTGACTGCATTTGGCGCCCGGCCATCCTCCAAAGCCTCAAAGAGAAAGATTGTCCCAAAAATATATACAAACTTCTCGTTAGCTACTTTGAAAATAGGCAGGCTCAGGTAGTTTGGGGGACAAATCAAGTCTCCAAGCAGGCAACTAGGGGCTGTCCGCAGGGTTCGGTTTTAGGACCCTCGGGCTGGAACCTTGGATTCGATCCGCTGCTCCGCAGCCTCGAGCAAGGTGTAGTGACAGAGGGAGGCGGAAAACTCCCAATAAACTTCGTCGCATATGCGGATGACTTGGCCGTACTAGTCGAAGGGGACTCTAGGGCGGAAATAGAAAAAGTAGGAAAGGCGGTCGTAAAGCATATCGTCGAAAGATGCTCGGCTATAAAATTGGAGGTTTCGGAATCTAAGACGGTAGGGATTTTCGTTAAAAAACCTAAGGTAGTAGGTTCAAAAGCGGTAAAAATAAACCGGAAAGACTGCCGTAAGGGAGGAGCGCGAAATCCGAAAATAGAGTTGGGCGGGAAATCGATCAGTTTTGAACAGTCGGTACGTTATCTTGGCGTGCATTTCGATGCAAACTTGGGCATTAGCGCCCACTGCAAATATCTTAGGGAAAAGTTAGTACCGCTCTTTAGCGACTTGCGTAAACTGGCACAATGCCAGTGGGGTCTGGGACACAAGGCGTTGGAGACGATATACAAGGGTGTATTCGTCCCAACGGTATGTTACGCGTCCGCGGCGTGGTACAAGGAGGGAGCGCATACAGATAGGATTCTCGAAGATCTGCACAGGCAGATCCTCATAGCTATTACACGATGTTACCGATCGACATCTTACGAGGCCGCGTGCGTACTAGCGGGAACTCTCCCGATATGTATCCAACTTAGGGTTAGCGTGGCGAAGTATCACCTGAGAAAAGGTGAAGACGCGGAGATAGGCGGCGTCGTAATTAGACACGACCCAGAGGGTCTAAAGGAAAATTATAATAGGGTTCTTGAGGTCGCGAATGAGATGTGGCAGGCGCGTTGGGAGGCATCGGAACAGGGCAATGCTACTCGCGAACTTTTCTTTCCAGACGTAGTTGCCAGAGTTAAAAGCGACTGGATCCGTCCAGATCACTTCACCTCGCAGGTTCTCACGGGTCACGGGTACTTTAATGAGAAACTCCACCAGCTCTCTTTGGCAAAGGCAGCGGCTTGTATCTGTTGCGGCGAACCCGACAACAACTTACACTTCCTTTTAGAATGCCCTGCCTTCGCTGAATTCCGCGATGAGCTGATAACTCCGGTTTCGGGTGGGCTTGAGGCGCCGGAAGCCACGCTAATGTTAGTATCTTCCCCAGAAGGGTTCGCGGCTTTGAAAGAATATAGTAGAGTAGCGTTCGAATGTAAGAGGCAATTGGAAAATGCCCTTACGGAATCCGACGAAGGATTAAGCAGTGAGAGTGAGGAATAGAGTGACTGAGGTGGTGGGTGAAAGGAAGAGCTGGTGAAAAATGTCTAAGTTAGGCAAACAAACGCGAAGTCAAAAGCATGCTTGGCTTGGCCCTCGCGAAAGTCGCCTTAGGGCTTGACTCGCGAAATAAACTCGTTCGAAACTTGGCCATCGTCCGCGTCTCACGCGTAAGGCCCCGTGGAAGGTCGCTATATGCTTGACACGCGAATGCATGCTCGATCGTAAAAATTTGGCCGTCGACCGAATTGACCATCTTGGGTCTACCAAAGATAACAGTAAATTCAAGAATAAATTTGGTGTGCTTGTGCGTTACTGCAACTACAAATCACGCCTCTCGAACGAGGAGTGTAGTTAGGGCCTTTAGAACCTTCGCCTAAAACATCGTGGAGGAGATGTTGAAGGAGTCCTGTCCCCAAGCATTGTTCGCTGGCGACAAGGGCTCTGGCTGAAGGATTAGCACAGAGCCGCTCGTTTTGCAGAGGCTCAAAGCAGGACTTTTGTCCTGTCCCCGAGCGCACCTTTCGAAGAAGGTGCGCCCGGCATTATTATTTTATTTACTAACAACATGTATTTCTCCTAACAGGTACAAACAAAATTAGTGGAGATCCAGGCGGGATCTCGCGAATGCGCCTTCCCGTGGTTCCCCGTGGACGGTCCGGTGGATGGTAGA
Source organism: Nasonia vitripennis (assembly GCF_009193385.2). Taxonomy (NCBI): domain Eukaryota; kingdom Metazoa; phylum Arthropoda; class Insecta; order Hymenoptera; family Pteromalidae; genus Nasonia; species Nasonia vitripennis. Next base: position 14,571,794 of record NC_045761.1, on the reverse strand, counting down.
GCTTGCTCACCATCCCGCTATGACTGACTAAAGCATTCGTCCCAGTTGACTGATTGTCCCCGCACGGCCATCCCCGGAAGACCGGGCGGGTACAATCTGTTGATCGCCAATGGGCACTTGAATTTTTCCAGGAACGTTCTCCTTTCGGGTGGTTCGATAGATGGTGGACGGAAAACAAGGTCGCGTATGCTTATGGCGAGGTAGCGAGTCCAAATAACATCAGGGCTAACCGAAACTAAATGTCCCTATCTACCATCTTCCGAACGGAAGAGCCCCGGGAGGGTCGCATTTCTGCCAGGGCAGTTGGGTGAACCCTGAGATTTCGGTATACTCATTCGTGCTCGCACATCACTCATTTGAGCTCGCACATTGCTCATTCGTGCTCGCACATCACTCATTCGTGCTCGCACATCACTCATTGACGCTCGCACATCACTCATTTGTGCTCGCGTATCACTCATTCGTGCTCGCACATCACTCATTCGTGCTCGCACATTACTCATTGACGCTCGCACATCACTCATTGACTCTCGCGTATCACTCATTCGTGTTCGCACATCACTCATAGACGCTCGCACATCACTCATTGACGCTCGCATATTACTCATTCGTGCTCGCACATCACTCATTGACGCTCGCACATCACTCATTTGTGCTCGCGTATCACTCATTCGTGCTCGCACATCACTCATTCGTGCTCGCACATTACTCATTGACGCTCGCATATTACTCATTGACGCTCGCACATCACTCATTGACGCTCGCACATCACTCATTGACGCTCGCACATCACTCATTTGTGCTCGCACATTGCTCATTCGTGCTCGCACATCACTCATTTGAGCTCGCACATTGCTCATTCGTGCTCGCACATCACTCATTCGTGCTCGCACATTGCTCATTCTTGCTCGCACATCACTCATTTGTGCTCGCGTATCACTCATTCGTGCTCGCACATTACTCATTGACGCTCGCACATCACTCATTGACGCTCGCACATTACTCATTGACGCTCGCATATTACTCATTCGTGCTCGCACATCACTCATTCGTTCTCGCACATCACTCATTGACGCTCGCACATCACTCATTGACGCTCGCGTATCACTCATTCGTGCTCGCACATTACTCATTGACGCTCGCACATCACTCATTGACGCTCGCACATCACTCATTCGTGCTCGCACATCACTCATTGACGCTCGCATATTACTCATTCTTGCTCGCACATCACTCATTCGTGCTCGCACATTACTCATTCGTGCTCGCATATTACTCATTGACGCTCGCACATCACTCATTGACGCTCGCACATTGCTCATTCGTGTTCGCACATCACTCATTGACGCTCGCACATCACTCATTGACGCTCGCACATTGCTCATTCGTGCTCGCACATCACTCATTCGTGCTCGCACATCACTCATTGACGCTCGCATATTACTCATTCTTGCTCGCACATCACTCAGTCGTGCTCGCACATTACTCATTGACGCTCGCATATTACTCATTCGTGCTCGCACATCACTCATTCGTTCTCGCACATCACTCATTGACGCTCGCACATCACTCATTGACGCTCGCGTATCACTCATTCGTGTTCGCACATCACTCATAGACGCTCGCACATCACTCATTGACGCTCGCGTATCACTCATTCGTGCTCGCACATCACTCATTCGTGCTCGCACATTACTCATTGACGCTCGCATATTACTCATTGACGCTCGCACATCACTCATTCGTGCTCGCACATCACTCATTTGAGCTCGCACATTGCTCATTCGTGCTCGCACATCACTCATTCGTGCTCGCATATCTCTCATTCTTGCTATATAAATCTACATTATAACTGTCACTATCTACGACGAAATGTGATCACGTCAGGCGCGAAATATTATTACATAGGGATCGGTGCGAACGGCGGGAGCAGAAAATGATTAAATCAGTAAACTGAAACGTTTAGCTATCTATACGAAGATTGCTCGCATGCATTAACGAGATTCCCACTGTCCCTATCTACCATCTTCCGAACGGAAGAGCCCCGGGAGGGTCGCATTTCTGCCAGGGCAGTTGGGTGAACCCTGAGATTTCGGTATACTCATTCGTGCTCGCACATCACTCATTTGAGCTCGCACATTGCTCATTCGTGCTCGCACATCACTCATTCGTGCTCGCACATCACTCATTGACGCTCGCACATCACTCATTTGTGCTCGCGTATCACTCATTCGTGCTCGCACATCACTCATTCGTGCTCGCACATTACTCATTGACGCTCGCACATCACTCATTGACTCTCGCGTATCACTCATTCGTGTTCGCACATCACTCATAGACGCTCGCACATCACTCATTGACGCTCGCATATTACTCATTCGTGCTCGCACATCACTCATTGACGCTCGCACATCACTCATTTGTGCTCGCGTATCACTCATTCGTGCTCGCACATCACTCATTCGTGCTCGCACATTACTCATTGACGCTCGCATATTACTCATTGACGCTCGCACATCACTCATTGACGCTCGCACATCACTCATTGACGCTCGCACATCACTCATTTGTGCTCGCACATTGCTCATTCGTGCTCGCACATCACTCATTTGAGCTCGCACATTGCTCATTCGTGCTCGCACATCACTCATTCGTGCTCGCACATTGCTCATTCTTGCTCGCACATCACTCATTTGTGCTCGCGTATCACTCATTCGTGCTCGCACATTACTCATTGACGCTCGCACATCACTCATTGACGCTCGCACATTACTCATTGACGCTCGCATATTACTCATTCGTGCTCGCACATCACTCATTCGTTCTCGCACATCACTCATTGACGCTCGCACATCACTCATTGACGCTCGCGTATCACTCATTCGTGCTCGCACATTACTCATTGACGCTCGCACATCACTCATTGACGCTCGCACATCACTCATTCGTGCTCGCACATCACTCATTGACGCTCGCATATTACTCATTCTTGCTCGCACATCACTCATTCGTGCTCGCACATTACTCATTCGTGCTCGCATATTACTCATTGACGCTCGCACATCACTCATTGACGCTCGCACATTGCTCATTCGTGTTCGCACATCACTC
>NC_045761.1:14548683-14553683 GCF_009193385.2 Nasonia vitripennis | reverse complement strand
AGAGAAAGCAATGCGTGTGGGGCGACTTAGACTTTTTCGAGCCTCCGAGAGAAAGCAATGCGTGTGGGGCGACTTAGACTTTTTCGAGCCTCCGAGAGAAAGCAATGCGTGTGGGGCGACTTAGACTTTTTCGAGCCTCCGAGAGAAAGCAATGCGTGTGGGGCGACTTAGACTTTTTCGAGCCTCCGAGAGAAAGCAATGCGTGTGGGGCGACTTAGACTTTTTCGAGCCTCCGAGAGAAAGCAATGCGTGTGGGGCGACTTAGACTTTTTCGAGCCTCCGAGAGAAAGCAATGCGTGTGGGGCGACTTAGACTTTTTCGAGCCTCCGAGAGAAAGCAATGCGTGTGGGGCGACTTAGACTTTTTCGAGCCTCCGAGAGAAAGCAATGCGTGTGGGGCGACTTAGACTTTTTCGAGCCTCCGAGAGAAAGCAATGCGTGTGGGCGACTTAGACTTTTTCGAGCCTCCGAGAGAAAGCAATGCGTGTGGGGCGACTTAGACTTTTTCGAGCCTCCGAGAGAAAGCAATGCGTGTGGGGCGACTTAGACTTTTTCGAGCCTCCGAGAGAAAGCAATGCGTGTGGGGCGACTTAGACTTTTTCGAGCCTCCGAGAGAAAGCAATGCGTGTGGGGCGACTTAGACTTTTTCGAGCCTCCGAGAGAAAGCAATGCGTGTGGGCGACTTAGACTTTTTCGAGCCTCCGAGAGAAAGCAATGCGTGTGGGGCGACTTAGACTTTTCGAGCCTCCGAGAGAAAGCAATGCGTGTGGGGCGACTTAGACTTTTTCGAGCCTCCGAGAGAAAGCAATGCGTGTGGGGCGACTTAGACTTTTTCGAGCCTCCGAGAGAAAGCAATGCGTGTGGGGCGACTTAGACTTTTTCGAGCCTCCGAGAGAAAGCAATGCGTGTGGGGCGACTTAGACTTTTTCGAGCCTCCGAGAGAAAGCAATGCGTGTGGGGCGACTTAGACTTTTTCGAGCCTCCGAGAGAAAGCAATGCGTGTGGGGCGACTTAGACTTTTTCGAGCCTCCGAGAGAAAGCAATGCGTGTGGGGCGACTTAGACTTTTTCGAGCCTCCGAGAGAAAGCAATGCGTGTGGGGCGACTTAGACTTTTTCGAGCCTCCGAGAGAAAGCAATGCGTGTGGGGCGACTTAGACTTTTTCGAGCCTCCGAGAGAAAGCAATGCGTGTGGGGCGACTTAGACTTTTTCGAGCCTCCGAGAGAAAGCAATGCGTGTGGGGCGACTTAGACTTTTTCGAGCCTCCGAGAGAAAGCAATGCGTGTGGGGCGACTTAGACTTTTTCGAGCCTCCGAGAGAAAGCAATGCGTGTGGGGCGACTTAGACTTTTTCGAGCCTCCGAGAGAAAGCAATGCGTGTGGGGCGACTTAGACTTTTTCGAGCCTCCGAGAGAAAGCAATGCGTGTGGGGCGACTTAGACTTTTTCGAGCCTCCGAGAGAAAGCAATGCGTGTGGGGCGACTTAGACTTTTTCGAGCCTCCGAGAGAAAGCAATGCGTGTGGGGCGACTTAGACTTTTTCGAGCCTCCGAGAGAAAGCAATGCGTGTGGGGCGACTTAGACTTTTCGAGCCTCGAGAGAAAGCAATGCGTGTGGGGCGACTTAGCTTTTTCGAGCTCGAGAGAAAGCAATGCGTGTGGGGCGACTTAGACTTTTTCGAGCCTCCGAGAGAAAGCAATGCGTGTGGGGCGACTTAGACTTTTTCGAGCCTCCGAGAGAAAGCAATGCGTGTGGGGCGACTTAGACTTTTCGAGCCTCCGAGAGAAAGCAATGCGTGTGGGGCGACTTAGACTTTTTCGAGCCTCCGAGAGAAAGCAATGCGTGTGGGGCGACTTAGACTTTTTCGAGCCTCCGAGAGAAGCAATGCGTGTGGGGCGACTTAGACTTTTTCGAGCCTCCGAGAGAAAGCAATGCGTGTGGGCGACTTAGACTTTCGAGCCTCCGAGAGAAAGCAATGCGTGTGGGGCGACTTAGACTTTTTCGAGCCTCCGAGAGAAAGCAATGCGTGTGGGGCGACTTAGACTTTTTCGAGCCTCCGAGAGAAAGCAATGCGGTGTGGGGCGACTTAGACTTTTTCGAGCCTCCGAGAGAAAGCAATGCGTGTGGGGCGACTTAGACTTTTTCGAGCCTCCGAGAGAAAGCAACTGCGTTTGTGGGCGACTTAGACTTTTTCGAGCCTCGAGAGAAAGCAATGCGTGTGGGGCGACTTAGACTTTTTCGAGCCTCCGAGAGAAAGCAATGCGTGTGGGGCGACTTAGACTTTTTCGAGCCTCCGAGAGAAAGCAATGCGTGTGGGGCGACTTAGACTTTTTCGAGCCTCCGAGAGAAAGCAATGCGTGTGGGGCGACTTAGACTTTTTCGAGCCTCCGAGAGAAAGCAATGCGTGTGGGGCGACTTAGACTTTTTCGAGCCTCCGAGAGAAAGCAATGCGTGTGGGGCGACTTAGACTTTTTCGAGCCTCCGAGAGAAAGCAATGCGTGTGGGGCGACTTAGACTTTTTCGAGCCTCCGAGAGAAAGCAATGCGTGTGGGGCGACTTAGACTTTTTCGAGCCTCCGAGAGAAAGCAATGCGTGTGGGGCGACTTAGACTAGACTTTTTCGAGCCTCCGAGAGAAAGCAATGCGTGTGGGGCGACTTAGACTTTTTCGAGCCTCCGAGAGAAAGCAATGCGTGTGGGGCGACTTAGACTTTTTCGAGCCTCCGAGAGAAAGCAATGCGTGTGGGGCGACTTAGACTTTTTCGAGCCTCCGAGAGAAAGCAATGCGTGTGGGGCGACTTAGACTTTTTCGAGCCTCCGAGAGAAAGCAATGCGTGTGGGGCGACTTAGACTTTTTCGAGCCTCCGAGAGAAAGCAATGCGTGTGGGGCGACTTAGACTTTTTCGAGCCTCCGAGAGAAAGCAATGCGTGTGGGGCGACTTAGACTTTTTCGAGCCTCCGAGAGAAAGCAATGCGTGTGGGGCGACTTAGACTTTTTCGAGCCTCCGAGAGAAAGCAATGCGTGTGGGGCGACTTAGACTTTTTCGAGCCTCCGAGAGAAAGCAATGCGATGCGTGTGGGGCGACTTAGACTTTTTCGAGCCTCCGAGAGAAAGCAATGCGTGTGGGGCGACTTAGACTTTTTCGAGCCTCCGAGAGAAAGCAATGCGTGTGGGGCGACTTAGACTTTTTCGAGCCTCCGAGAGAAAGCAATGCGTGTGGGGCGACTTAGACTTTTTCGAGCCTCCGAGAGAAAGCAATGCGTGTGGGGCGACTTAGACTTTTTCGAGCCTCCGTGCTCGCACATCACTCATTGACGCTCGCACATCACTCATTTGAGCTCGCACATTGCTCATTCGTGCTCGCACATCACTCATTCGTGCTCGCACATCACTCATTGACGCTCGCACATCACTCATTGACGCTCGCATATCACTCATTCGTGCTCGCACATTACTCATTGACGCTCGCACATCACTCATTGACGCTCGCACTTCACTAATTGGATCTCGCGTATCACTCATTCGTTCTCGCACATCACTCATTGACGCTCGCACATCACTCATTGACGCTCGCACATCACTCATTTGAGCTCGCACATTGCTCATTCGTGCTCGCACATCACTCATTCGTGCTCGCACATCACTCATTGACGCTCGCACATCACTCATTCGTGCTCGGACATCACTCATTGACGCTCGCATATTACTCATTCTTGCTCGCACATCACTCATTCGTTCTCGCACATCACTCATTGACGCTCGCACATCACTCATTGACGCTCGCGTATCACTCATTCGTGTTCGCACATCACTCATAGACGCTCGCACATCACTCATTGACGCTCGCGTATCACTCATTCGTGCTCGCACATCACTCATTCGTGCTCGCACATTACTCATTGACGCTCGCATATTACTCATTGACGCTCGCACATCACTCATTCGTGCTCGCACATCACTCATTTGAGCTCGCACATTGCTCATTCGTGCTCGCACATCACTCATTCGTGCTCGCATATCTCTCATTCTTGCTATATAAATCTACATTATAACTGTCACTATCTACGACGAAATGTGATCACGTCAGGCGCGAAATATTATTACATAGGGATCGGTGCGAACGGCGGGAGCAGAAAATGATTAAATCAGTAAACTGAAACGTTTAGCTATCTATACGAAGATTGCTCGCATGCATTAACGAGATTCCCACTGTCCCTATCTACCATCTTCCGAACGGAAGAGCCCCGGGAGGGTCGCATTTCTGCCAGGGCAGTTGGGTGAACCCTGAGATTTCGGTATACTCATTCGTGCTCGCACATCACTCATTTGAGCTCGCACATTGCTCATTCGTGCTCGCACATCACTCATTCGTGCTCGCACATCACTCATTGACGCTCGCACATCACTCATTTGTGCTCGCGTATCACTCATTCGTGCTCGCACATCACTCATTCGTGCTCGCACATTACTCATTGACGCTCGCACATCACTCATTGACTCTCGCGTATCACTCATTCGTGTTCGCACATCACTCATAGACGCTCGCACATCACTCATTGACGCTCGCATATTACTCATTCGTGCTCGCACATCACTCATTGACGCTCGCACATCACTCATTTGTGCTCGCGTATCACTCATTCGTGCTCGCACATCACTCATTCGTGCTCGCACATTACTCATTGACGCTCGCATATTACTCATTGACGCTCGCACATCACTCATTGACGCTCGCACATCACTCATTGACGCTCGCACATCACTCATTTGTGCTCGCACATTGCTCATTCGTGCTCGCACATCACTCATTTGAGCTCGCACATTGCTCATTCGTGCTCGCACATCACTCATTCGTGCTCGCACATTGCTCATTCTTGCTCGCACATCACTCATTTGTGCTCGCGTATCACTCATTCGTGCTCGCACATTACTCATTGACGCTCGCACATCACTCATTGACGCTCGCACATTACTCATTGACGCTCGCATATTACTCATTCGTGCT
>NC_045761.1:14536183-14541183 GCF_009193385.2 Nasonia vitripennis | reverse complement strand
AGGGTCGCGGCGGTGTGCGCAGAAGGGTCTGGGCGTGAGCCTGCCTGGAGCCGCCGTCGGTGCAGATCTTGGTGGTAGTAGCAAATACTCCAGCGAGGCCCTGGAGGACTGACGTGGAGAAGGGTTTCGTGTGAACAGCCGTTGCACACGAGTCAGTCGATCCTAAGCCCTAGGAGAAATCCTATGTCGATGACGGTGTATGTTTCTAAAGTATTTTTGACTAAAGTGCACACCCGTCGGGCGAAAGGGAATCCGGTTCCTATTCCGGAACCCGGCAGCGGAACCGCATACAATTCGGGCCCTCGTAAGAGTGTTCGTCGGGGTAACCCAAAGTGACCTGGAGACGCCGTCGGGAGATCCGGGAAGAGTTTTCTTTTCTGTATAAGCGTTCGAGTTCCCTGGAAACCTCTAGCAGGGAGATAGGGTTTGGAACGCGAAGAGCACCGCAGTTGCGGCGGTGTCCGGATCTTCCCCTCGGACCTTGAAAATCCAGGAGAGGGCCACGTGGAGGTGTCGCGCCGGTTCGTACCCATATCCGCAGCAGGTCTCCAAGGTAAAGAGCCTCTAGTCGATAGACTAATGTAGGTAAGGGAAGTCGGCAAATTGGATCCGTAACTTCGGAATAAGGATTGGCTCTGAGGAGCGGGGCGCGTCGGGCTTGGTCGGGAAGTGGGTCTGGCTGACGTGCCGGGCCTGGGCGAGGTGAATGACCCTCCTTCACGGGGGGGTCGGGATCCGAGCTCGGTACCGTGCCTTGGCCTCCCGCGGATCTTCCTTGCTGCGAGGCTTTTGGGGCGGTTTACGCCGTCCTGATCGTTCTCTTCGGCCGCCATTCAACGCTCAGCTCAGAACTGGCACGGACTAGGGGAATCCGACTGTCTAATTAAAACAAAGCATTGCGATGGCCCTCGCGGGTGATGACGCAATGTGATTTCTGCCCAGTGCTCTGAATGTCAACGTGAAGAAATTCAAGCAAGCGCGGGTAAACGGCGGGAGTAACTATGACTCTCTTAAGGTAGCCAAATGCCTCGTCATCTAATTAGTGACGCGCATGAATGGATTAACGAGATTCCCACTGTCCCTATCTACCCCCCCTCACGATCACTGGCTTGTCGCGCCGAGGGGGCCCGAGTTCAGGAGTTTGCGCAAGCGAACTCCTGTTCCGCTAAAGTGATCCAAACCCAGGAAGTGGTGGAGGATCCGGTGCTTTGGCTAGCCGACCCCACTCTCAGGAACCGATCCGCGAAAGCGGAAAGGAGACCCTGAGAAGTGTGGGAACGCAAACCGAAGCGCCGGATCGGAAGCCACCGGGCTTGACAACCCCGGGGTTCCTAGTCCCAAGCGATGAGCGCCGTCGCTTGGCCCGTAAACCTTGCACCGTCTTCAACAACCTTCGCAGGGCGTGGCGTTGGTACGTTGGCGGTGTGGGGAGCGGGGGCTCGGCTTAACCGCCCGGCCGCGAGGTGGGGTCCTCTATAAAACCCCCCCAATCCTACGCTCAGGTGGGTGGCTATGGGATGAATGGCTCCTGGGTGAGGAGTCCCAAGCCCACCAACCCCCGTTGGCTGTGGCGGCTGGCGGGGTGTATTCGCCTTACCGGGGTAGGGCCGTACCCCCGGTGGACCGCCTGTTTCGTGCCGAGAATTGAACGCTCGCCGTACGGCTTCGGCTAATATGGTGGGCGGTACGAACATGATGACACACATTAAAAACCAAGCCTTGGATGAGAAACTAACGCAGAAGCTAGAGGAGGGGATGGGGGAGGTACAGCGGAAGGAAGAGGAGTTAAGGCGTGAGCTAAACGCCATGATGAATGATGATGATTTGAAGGAGAGGAATGTGGCGGGAGGGTCTGGAGGGACTGGCTGCGAGACACCCCCTGGGGAGCGCTCACGATCTGCGCTAGACAAGCCGGGTCCCTACCAGACCTCCTCAAATGCTGCTTCTGGGGAAGATGATGAGGTGTGGCAGACTCCAAAATCAAGGCGGAAGCTAAGGAGTAACGCAGGGAAAAAGAAAAGTGCGGCTAAGGGCTCGGGACCGGCAGAAAATAAAGGTGATAAGGACAAGAATGCTGGAGGAATGGATCAGACGTCGCTATTGAAGGATGTTTGTGTAAATGTCGAGCCGATGGAACTTGGGGGATTGAAACTGGGAAAAAGGAGGGCTGAGCTCTCGGACAATGAAAGGAAGAAATTGGAGAGAGCGAAATTTATAAAGGAGAAAGTGAAAGGGGACAAGGATCAGAAGAAGGAGGCAAGGGGAACCAAGGAAAGGGGGGCGGGATTAGTATTACTGGATGGCTATGGTAATGATGACATAGAGAATAGTATGGATGAGAATGAGATGGATTTGGATGATAAACATGAGGATGAAACGAATTATGGAAACCTAGAGAAGGAATTGGCTAATGTGAGAGAATTGGTGAGGAAAGTATTGGTAATAAATAAAAAGGTGCCAAAAACGGAAGCTGCGGCTGTGTATAGATGTATGGAAAGATATGAGAGGATTATAATGAAAATGAGTGTTGAGAAGGAACGACTAGAAATGAAAATGGATGAACGGGAGAAGGCCATGGAGAAAAGGATGTTGGAAATGGAAAAGAGGATCGAGCGGTTTGAGTTTGGATTGGAGGACAAGATGATGGGAATGGTAGGTAAGATGGAGGAAAAGTTGAATAGTATGTGTGACAGGGTGTCGGAAAAAATACACTCCAGTGTAAATGAGGCTGATGCCGGGGGGCGTGCCCAACCCGGTGCAGCTAAACTAGCTGATCGTGCGAAGAGCTACGCTCTTATCCTCAGAGGCGATAAGGAAAAAATGACGAGCATGGAGGTGAAGCGGAGAATGGTAGAGAGTGTTGGAGGTGAGGCGAATGTGAGAGTGAGGGGCATAAGGACAATGAGAAGTGGCGGAGTAGTGGTTGAGGCAGCGACGGAGGAGGATCTTAAGAGACTGACAAACTGTCCCCTGGGGGATGCCGGCTTGCGTGTTGACACACCAAGAAGGTTCGACCCCAGGGTGATCATTTATGATCTTCCTTCGTCGTTGGCTGACGCCACCCTCCTTGAAGAACTGACAAAAAAGAATTTGGATGGATTGTTTAAGGCAGATGAAATGAAGGATAAAATAAAAATAATTAGAAAGGAACAGAGAGGAAAGGAGGCAAAAGTAATGAATGCCGTGGTTGAATTGCCGAATGAATGTAAGGAGAGATTGTTAAAGAATGGAAGAGTGTATGTGGGATGGATGTCCTATAAGGTAAAAGTGTGTGAGAAAGTTTTAAGATGTAATGGATGTATGTTATTTGGTCACAAAGCGAGCGATTGCAAGAACAAGAGAGTATGTTACAGGTGTGGAATGACTGGACACCAGGCTCGGGAGTGTCGGGGCCCCGAGACCTGTGTTAACTGCAAAAGTAGGGGCAGGCCCGCGGACCACTCGTCCTTCTCGACAGGGTGTCCCGAGTATGTATGGCGGCTGAATGAGTTTAGAAAACGTGTAAATGGCTAGTCTGAACGTTGAAAATAATGGTGATGTGGGTGTGAATGTGAGTGTGTCTCCGATTGTGAGCGGGAGTGTGAATGTAATTCAGTATAATTGCCAAAAATCGAGTGGAGTAATGCATGATTTAGGTGAATGGTTGCTCCGAGAGAGGATCCAAGTGGGTCTTCTCCAGGAGCCGTATGTTCAGAATGAGCGTGTATGTGGCCTGCCTGCATGGATGCGTATGTTCAAGAGTGCATCTGGATCAGCATGTGTGATTGTCCCTGATAGTGAATGTGAGTGTATGTTGGTTGAGGAGTGTAAATTTGATGATGCTGTATGTGTATGGTTTAAGAATAGCGTGTGTGAAATGTATGTTTTGTCTCTGTATTGTCGGCCGAGTGGGAATATGCGCGAATGTATAGAGTACCTGGATAGATTGAATGGATGTATGAATGGAAAGTGTGTGTTGATTGGCATGGATGCGAATGCCACGTCTGCCCTATGGCACAGCAAGGCCATGGGCCGGGCGTGGAATAGTAAGAAAAGGGGCGAAATTTTAGAAGAATGGGTGATGCAAACGAGAATGGAAGTGTTGAATGTGCCCTCCCAGAGCTTCACATTTAGTGGAGCTCGAGGGGAGAGTGACATTGATGTCACTCTCCTCAAGGGGGGGCAGTATGAATATGAATGGATGGTCAAGAGTGAATGGGGGATCTCCGACCACAACCCGATTCTGATAAGAATGCGGTCGATGGTCGGTGAGACGGTGATAGATGAAAACATATGCAAGAGATGGGATGCGAGAAAGTGTGAATGGGGTGTGTACGGAGGTATGGTTATGTCCTCTGCGGAAGCCTACGGACTTGAAAATTTTCGTGGGCTTGCAGTGGAGGATAGGATGGCCATGCTGTATGAATGGATGGAGCATGCTAATGACGAATGTATGACTAGGCTAAAAAAAGGATTGCTAAGAAATGGATTGGTGTGGTGGAATAAGGATGTAGAAAGTAAAAAGCGTGAGGTGAAGAGAAAGAAAAAGAAGTACCAGAAGGAAAAGAAGAGAGAGGGTGTGAATGTAAGGGAGAGATGGATCGAATGGAAAAGATGTGTGAGCGAGTATAAAGAGATTATGAGAGAAACGAAGGAGAAAAATTGGAGAGACTTTGTGGGAGAGAAGAGTAGGGATGATGTGTGGCGTTTGATTAGTGTATGCATGGGGAAGAGTAGAAAGGACTGTTTGAGTGCTCTGAAAGTTGGAGATGCATGGACAAAAGACTGGACTGAAAGTGTGAATGTGCTGCTGAATGAGTTCTTTCCCCCCGATGACGGAGTGCCCGTCGAAGTGGGGGAAAGAAACGAGAGAGTTATGAATTACTATAGTGAGAATGAATTTAGTATGAATGAGCTTATGAGTGCAGTAAGATTGATGAGTGTTAGGAAAGCGCCGGGTATGGATGGTATAACAAATGAAATGATAAGGTGTGTCTGTAGAGTGATTCCTGAATATTTGA
>NC_045761.1:14518683-14531183 GCF_009193385.2 Nasonia vitripennis | reverse complement strand
GAGAAAGCAATGCGTGTGGGGCGACTTAGACTTTTTCGAGCCTCCGAGAGAAAGCAATGCGTGTGGAGCGACTTAGACTTTTTCGAGCCTCCGAGAGAAAGCAATGCGTGTGGGGCGACTTAGACTTTTTCGAGCCTCCGAGAGAAAGCAATGCGTGTGGGGCGACTTAGACTTTTTCGAGCCTCCGAGAGAAAGCAATGCGTGTGGGGCGACTTAGACTTTTTCGAGCCTCCGAGAGAAAGCAATGCGTGTGGGGCGACTTAGACTTTTTCGAGCCTCCGAGAGAAAGCAATGCGTGTGGGGCGACTTAGACTTTTCGAGCCTCCGAGAGAAAGCAATGCGTGTGGGGCGACTTAGACTTTTTCGAGCCTCCGAGAGAAAGCAATGCGTGTGGGGCGACTTAGACTTTTTCGAGCCTCCGAGAGAAAGCAATGCGTGTGGGGCGACTTAGACTTTTTCGAGCCTCCGAGAGAAAGCAATGCGTGTGGGGCGACTTAGACTTTTTCGAGCCTCCGAGAGAAAGCAATGCGTGTGGGGCGACTTAGACTTTTTCGAGCCTCCGAGAGAAAGCAATGCGTGTGGGGCGACTTAGACTTTTTCGAGCCTCCGAGAGAAAGCAATGCGTGTGGGGCGACTTAGACTTTTTCGAGCCTCCGAGAGAAAGCAATGCGTGTGGGGCGACTTAGACTTTTTCGAGCCTCCGAGAGAAAGCAATGCGTGTGGGGCGACTTAGACTTTTTCGAGCCTCCGAGAGAAAGCAATGCGTGTGGGGCGACTTAGACTTTTTCGAGCCTCCGAGAGAAAGCAATGCGTGTGGGGCGACTTAGACTTTTTCGAGCCTCCGAGAGAAAGCAATGCGTGTGGGGCGACTTAGACTTTTTCGAGCCTCCGAGAGAAAGCAATGCGTGTGGGGCGACTTAGACTTTTTCGAGCCTCCGAGAGAAAGCAATGCGTGTGGGGCGACTTAGACTTTTTCGAGCCTCCGAGAGAAAGCAATGCGTGTGGGGCGACTTAGACTTTTTCGAGCCTCCGAGAGAAAGCAATGCGTGTGGGGCGACTTAGACTTTTTCGAGCCTCCGAGAGAAAGCAATGCGTGTGGGGCGACTTAGACTTTTTCGAGCCTCCGAGAGAAAGCAATGCGTGTGGGGCGACTTAGACTTTTTCGAGCCTCCGAGAGAAAGCAATGCGTGTGGGGCGACTTAGACTTTTTCGAGCCTCCGAGAGAAAGCAATGCGTGTGGGGCGACTTAGACTTTTTCGAGCCTCCGAGAGAAAGCAATGCGTGTGGGGCGACTTAGACTTTTTCGAGCCTCCGAGAGAAAGCAATGCGTGTGGGGCGACTTAGACTTTTTCGAGCCTCCGAGAGAAAGCAATGCGTGTGGGGCGACTTAGACTTTTTCGAGCCTCCGAGAGAAAGCAATGCGTGTGGGCGACTTAGACTTTTTCGAGCCTCCGAGAGAAAGCAATGCGTGTGGGGCGACTTAGACTTTTTCGAGCCTCCGAGAGAAAGCAATGCGTGTGGGGCGACTTAGACTTTTTCGAGCCTCCGAGAGAAAGCAATGCGTGTGGGGCGACTTAGACTTTTTCGAGCCTCCGAGAGAAAGCAATGCGTGTGGGGCGACTTAGACTTTTTCGAGCCTCCGAGAGAAAGCAATGCGTGTGGGGCGACTTAGACTTTTTCGAGCCTCCGAGAGAAAGCAATGCGTGTGGGGCGACTTAGACTTTTTCGAGCCTCCGAGAGAAAGCAATGCGTGTGGGGCGACTTAGACTTTTTCGAGCCTCCGAGAGAAAGCAATGCGTGTGGGGCGACTTAGACTTTTTCGAGCCTCCGAGAGAAAGCAATGCGTGTGGGGCGACTTAGACTTTTTCGAGCCTCCGAGAGAAAGCAATGCGTGTGGGGCGACTTAGACTTTTTCGAGCCTCCGAGAGAAAGCAATGCGTGTGGGGCGACTTAGACTTTTTCGAGCCTCCGAGAGAAAGCAATGCGTGTGGGGCGACTTAGACTTTTTCGAGCCTCCGAGAGAAAGCAATGCGTGTGGGGCGACTTAGACTTTTTCGAGCCTCCGAGAGAAAGCAATGCGTGTGGGGCGACTTAGACTTTTTCGAGCCTCCGAGAGAAAGCAATGCGTGTGGGGCGACTTAGACTTTTTCGAGCCTCCGAGAGAAAGCAATGCGTGTGGGGCGACTTAGACTTTTTCGAGCCTCCGAGAGAAAGCAATGCGTGTGGGGCGACTTAGACTTTTTCGAGCCTCCGAGAGAAAGCAATGCGTGTGGGGCGACTTAGACTTTTTCGAGCCTCCGAGAGAAAGCAATGCGTGTGGGGCGACTTAGACTTTTTCGAGCCTCCGAGAGAAAGCAATGCGTGTGGGGCGACTTAGACTTTTTCGAGCCTCCGTGCTCGCACATCACTCATTGACGCTCGCACATCACTCATTTGAGCTCGCACATTGCTCATTCGTGCTCGCACATCACTCATTCGTGCTCGCACATCACTCATTGACGCTCGCACATCACTCATTGACGCTCGCATATCACTCATTCGTGCTCGCACATTACTCATTGACGCTCGCACATCACTCATTGACGCTCGCACTTCACTAATTGGATCTCGCGTATCACTCATTCGTTCTCGCACATCACTCATTGACGCTCGCACATCACTCATTGACGCTCGCACATCACTCATTTGAGCTCGCACATTGCTCATTCGTGCTCGCACATCACTCATTCGTGCTCGCACATCACTCATTGACGCTCGCACATCACTCATTCGTGCTCGCACATCACTCATTGACGCTCGCATATTACTCATTCTTGCTCGCACATCACTCATTCGTTCTCGCACATCACTCATTGACGCTCGCACATCACTCATTGACGCTCGCGTATCACTCATTCGTGTTCGCACATCACTCATAGACGCTCGCACATCACTCATTGACGCTCGCGTATCACTCATTCGTGCTCGCACATCACTCATTCGTGCTCGCACATTACTCATTGACGCTCGCATATTACTCATTGACGCTCGCACATCACTCATTCGTGCTCGCACATCACTCATTTGAGCTCGCACATTGCTCATTCGTGCTCGCACATCACTCATTCGTGCTCGCATATCTCTCATTCTTGCTATATAAATCTACATTATAACTGTCACTATCTACGACGAAATGTGATCACGTCAGGCGCGAAATATTATTACATAGGGATCGGTGCGAACGGCGGGAGCAGAAAATGATTAAATCAGTAAACTGAAACGTTTAGCTATCTATACGAAGATTGCTCGCATGCATTAACGAGATTCCCACTGTCCCTATCTACCATCTAGCGAACCGGTTGGTTGAAGTACTCAAGGCAACAGTTCTTATTGCAGGGTATGGATCCTTCTGGAAGTGCCAGTGATACAGCGTCTACGTCGCGCTAGGTATCAACATCTCTCCCACAAGTTGGGGGGCCCTTTCTAAAGTGAAGATTGGGCCGCGAGATGGCCAATAGTATCTCGGCTAAGTTCGAACGCGCAAAGATGGGGCAGTGGAATCACCTTATGAGAACAGGACAAGATTCCCCTGTATGTGTCAGAGCTGCAGGCTCGGTATTGTATAGCATAAAGGATTACTTGGTGGTATTAGCAAATACGAATTTCCGGGAGCGCTGAGGGTTCTCCCGGGGAAGCGCTCCCTAAAAGAAGTGTGGAAGGAAAAATTTTTCCTGCAGAAGCACTCTCGACTCTTGATGATCGGTAGATCTGTTGTTATGCCGTATCGAGCTTGTATGCCTGGGTCAAGGGCCCGACTCAGGTTGCGAGCCCGGTGGCCCAATTGTACACGAACCCGCCCGTTCGAACACCTCAACCGTTGATATACGTGAGCCTCCTTTGGGTAAGTGCTACGACAATCAGCGGTTTTCGAAAGCGAATCTGCCTCTGGCAGCCCAAACTCCCGTGCGCCTCTTGAGGCGCACGTATTCCCTTCCTTCCTTGCGCTCCTAAACGCCCGCGTAACTCCAGTGAGTAACGTGTGGTTTCTTCTAGGCCGGGTAGGAATTTATTAGGTGATAGGTTTTAGTTAGGATAGAATTAGCTCTGGCACTCTGTGACCACTTACCCCCGTGGGTAACGCCGTAATTATCTCGCGCGGTCGCCTCGTCGGCTCGTGGCGGCTGGGAACTGCAAGCGCGTAAGCGCGAGCGGAACTCGGCTGCTGGGGGTCGATGGCGCGATTGTAGGCCTCTCCGATCTAGTCTTCTTTTCTTCCTTCTTTTCTCCACCTCGCGTGGCTTGCTCTCTGCACCTTGGCTATTGTCAGGGTGTGGGGGGCATTTTCACGTTGGGGACTTTTCGAGATAGAAAGCAATGCGTGTGGAATCAAAAAGCAATGCGTGTGGAATCAAAAAGCAATGCGTGTGGAATAAAAAAGCAATGCGTGTGGAATCTAAAAGCAATGCGTGTGGGATCAAAAAGCAATGCGTGTGGAATAAAAAAGCAATGCGTGTGGAATCTAAAAGCAATGCGTGTGGAATCAAATCAAAAAGCAATGCGTGTCAGTTGATACTTAGTCTTAGATTCACTTGCGTCAGTAAGACGAGCCGACCATTAGGGTCGGCAAGTCACGTTAGGAACTTTTCCAAATCCCGAAAAGCAATGCGTGTCGATTGACAAAATAGATTTTAGCTTCACTAGCATCCATAAAACGAGCCGGCCATTAGGGCCGGCAAGTCACGTTAAGGACTTTTTCAAATTTTTCATTTGAGAAAGCAATGCGTATCAACTGACAACTAAATCATAGCCGGCCATTAGGGCCGGCAAGTCACTTTAGGGACTTTTTCATATTTTCCACGCGCCCCAAGAGTAGAATCACCCCGCGAATATAAACTCAACTTCCTCTCTCTCTTTTCTATACTCTCACACACACATACGCACCCACAACAAACACAAAAACACGATGCAGGCCGCGCATCTGGGCCAGTTTCGCTGTCACAGCGTTAGGGTGAGACCAGGTAACTTTGCCGGCATCAATCACGAACACACACACACTAACACTTTTCGATGCAGGCCGCGCACTTGGGCCAGTTTCGCTGTCACAGCGTTAGGGTGAGACCAAGTATCTTTGCCGGCATAAAATAACTCCTTTTCTTAACTAAGACAACTTCTCTTCTCTTCTCCTCTAAACTTAGCTAAACCAGGCACGTGAGAGAGCGCTCTCCTGCCACCTGCGCACTCTAATATTAATTCGAAAAGGGATTCGCGATCCTCTAGCTCAAGGCGGCCTGAGAAAGCCAGGTTCGACGCCTGTTTCCCCGTGACAGGCACCTAGAACTCTTAGCAACTAATGTGTCTTCCGTAAGTCCGCGTGCGTGACCCCATAGGTACCGCTATGTTGCACTGAAAATCATCTCGCGAAATAAGAGCTCGTCGTGCTCATGCGTTGCGTTGTCTTCCCTAAGTTATCTAGCTTGGGCCGATGGAGGGCTAGCCTTCTCGGTCTTACAGTGCAACTAGCAAAGGCTTACATAGCAATCTCAGGTACTCTTTAAGTTGAAAACTCTAGTCGCATCTGGCCTGTCACGGGAAGAAATAGAATACATGAATTAAAGCCACGCGCCGCGTATCGTGTAGGGATGGGTAAACAGTCTGCGCGGACCATGTAGGTTCACGACTTCACAGTCGCTAGGAGGCGGAGCCGTAAGCCCCGTGTAAAACCAGAGGCACCTCCTGGGCCGCGTGATAGTTTGGGAGCCCGGGCCGTCAGTTAGCCAGGCGGTTAGGCTGCTCCGTAACAGCACGTGTAAAAGCTTCGTCGCCGGAGCACTTGGTTGGCTACCTATGGGGATGTGTAACGGCACGGAGTGCTGCCGCGGCTGCTGAAAGTTCCGCTCTCTCTTTTGTTCGCGCTTTTTGGCGCATGGTAACCGTGCAGGCGTCCACCCAGTGGGAAACAAACTCGTCCTAAATTAAGGCTCTAATACATATACTTATTCCTGCAGGTAAAAACTCAAAATCACAATGCCAGGTCCACAAAAGAAAAACGTTGCTGAGGTGCAGCTAGAGGAGAGGTCCCCAACCACTCCAGGGAATCCCCTCGTCGCCGAGTCGGGCCGTCTTCTGACCGGTGCGAGGGAAGACCTTGAGCATCCCTCAGTCAGGACCTGGCCGGTTAGGGGCGGTGGCGGGCTACGACGGCTTGGGGAAGGTGAAGTCGGCCTCCGAGCCATGTCTGTTAGATTAGTTCGTGACGAGCGCATCGAAAAGATGGCACGGAAAACAGTAGATGTCGAGGAGCCGGGCTCCAAAAACGAGATTAGGTTCTTGCAAATAAACGCGGGAGGAGGGCAGATAGTAAACGCCGAAATTTGCGAATTAATAGCGTCAAAAAAGATAGACATAGTTCTGGCTCAGGAGCCGTACTCGAAAGTTAATAAAGGGTCGCGTTATTTCACAGGCCTTAGACGTGCAAGTCGGGCAATATGTCTAAAGAGCGCAGGCACAAAGACGGCTCCTAAAGCCTTCGTAGCCGTGCCAAACCCCGACTTGCACGCCTTCTTCGTCTCAGCGTTAAGCACCCAACACTGCGTTGTTGCCGAGGTGCATACGCCTAGCGTCACGTTTTTCGCCGTTTCAATGTACTTTCAATTCTGCGACGATATTGAAGTACACCTCGGGCAACTAGAGAAAGTATTAGAGAACCTCAGAGGTCAAAAGGTAGTAATAGGCATTGACGCAAACGCGGAATCCTCGCTTTGGTCCCCTCGTGGGACAAACGAGAAAGGAGAGAAGCTCGAGCGACTAATCGCGGCTTTCGGCCTCCACGTAGTAAACGACAGAACCCAACCTCCGACCTTCGAAGAGAGGGGAGTTTCGTCCTACATCGACGTGACTCTCGTCTCGGGGTCCATGATCGCGGAGGTACAGTCCTGGAAAGTGAAACGGGACTGGACTTCCAGCGACCATAACGCGATAGTCTTTAAAATCACTACCGTAGCCCAAACGGATCGAGTGGACTCCAGCCGATTCAACATCAGACGAGCTGACTGGGGCCTGCTCGACTCTACGATCAAGGAGTTGTCTGTTTCCCACCTTGACCACATTGTCTTGGATAGTGCAGAGGAGGTCGAGCAAATGGCCGATGCTCTCCAGAAAGTCCTGTACGAAGCGTGCGAAACCGCCATACCGCGTAGGCGCCGTATCCGAAAAAATAACCCCTGGTGGACTCGAGAACTTACCGACAAAAAGTCCGAGCTCTACAGCGCTAGGCGTAATATGCAGCAACAGTGGAGCCTCCCTGGACACAGTTTGCGAAAAGCAGAATATCGGGCTCTCTTGCGCGATTACTGCCGATCGGTGAAAGGGGCCAAGGTCGGCAGCTGGCAAGAAGTCGTCACAGTGCGCGGAAATGAGGAGCCATGGGGGGTAGTCTATAAGCAGCTCAGAGGCAAGCTGCAAAACGAAAGAACCCTCAGTTCCGTTCGGTGTGGGGATACGGAGTCAATGTCGATGTTGGAGACGGCCAACCGTCTGCTTGAGGTGCACGTTCCAGACGATACACCTTCCAACGAAACCCCGAGCAGGCACAGATTAGAGAATCAATAAACTCACCGCCCGAGACCGAAGATGCCGCACCCTTCGAGCAATGGGAGATAGCTCTCATTCTCGCATCCCTCAAAAACAACAAAGCTCCCGGCTTCGACCTTCTTGAAGTCAGAGTCCTAAAGGCTGCCATCAAAGCCATTCCTCATCACTTCCTGCGGCTCTTCAACGCCTGCCTAGAGCACGGCGTCTTCCCCCGAGCCTGGAAACAGGCTTCCCTCATTTTCCTCCCAAAAGGAGGCAAAGATAGTAGCGACTCGAAATCGTACCGACCCATCAGTCTCCTCCCGGTTACAGGTAAACTCTACGAGCGGTTAGTAAAAAGGAGACTATCCGATACAGCGCTAGGACCAGACATGATCTCCGACAGGCAGTTCGGCTTCAGGGCTGGCATGTCTACTGAAGACGCGATCATCGAGCTGCGCAGACTTACAGCCGCTTCCCCTAAAAAGCAGGTTGCTGCGCTTCTTTTCGATGTTAAAGGCGCCTTTGACTGCATTTGGCGCCCGGCCATCCTCCAAAGCCTCAAAGAGAAAGATTGTCCCAAAAATATATACAAACTTCTCGTTAGCTACTTTGAAAATAGGCAGGCTCAGGTAGTTTGGGGGACAAATCAAGTCTCCAAGCAGGCAACTAGGGGCTGTCCGCAGGGTTCGGTTTTAGGACCCTCGGGCTGGAACCTTGGATTCGATCCGCTGCTCCGCAGCCTCGAGCAAGGTGTAGTGACAGAGGGAGGCGGAAAACTCCCAATAAACTTCGTCGCATATGCGGATGACTTGGCCGTACTAGTCGAAGGGGACTCTAGGGCGGAAATAGAAAAAGTAGGAAAAGCGGTCGTAAAGCATATCGTCGAAAGATGCTCGGCTATAAAATTGGAGGTTTCGGAATCTAAGACGGTAGGGATTTTCGTTAAAAAACCTAAGGTAGTAGGTTCAAAAGCGGTAAAAATAAACCGGAAAGACTGCCGTAAGGGAGGAGCGCGAAATCCGAAAATAGAGTTGGGCGGGAAATCGATCAGTTTTGAACAGTCGGTACGTTATCTTGGCGTGCATTTCGATGCAAACTTGGGCATTAGCGCCCACTGCAAATATCTTAGGGAAAAGTTAGTACCGCTCTTTAGCGACTTGCGTAAACTGGCACAATGCCAGTGGGGTCTGGGACACAAGGCGTTGGAGACGATATACAAGGGTGTATTCGTCCCAACGGTATGTTACGCGTCCGCGGCGTGGTACAAGGAGGGAGCGCATACAGATAGGATTCTCGAAGATCTGCACAGGCAGATCCTCATAGCTATTACACGATGTTACCGATCGACATCTTACGAGGCCGCGTGCGTACTAGCGGGAACTCTCCCGATATGTATCCAACTTAGGGTTAGCGTGGCGAAGTATCACCTGAGAAAAGGTGAAGACGCGGAGATAGGCGGCGTCGTAATTAGACACGACCCAGAGGGTCTAAAGGAAAATTATAATAGGGTTCTTGAGGTCGCGAATGAGATGTGGCAGACGCGTTGGGAGGCATCGGAACAGGGCAATGCTACTCGCGAACTTTTCTTTCCAGACGTAGTTGCCAGAGTTAAAAGCGACTGGATCCGTCCAGATCACTTCACCTCGCAGGTTCTCACGGGTCACGGGTACTTTAATGAGAAACTCCACCAGCTCTCTTTGGCAAAGGCAGCAGCTTGTATCTGTTGCGGCGAACCCGACAACAACTTACACTTCCTTTTAGAATGCCCTGCCTTCGCTGAATTCCGCGATGAGCTGATAACTCCGGTTTCGGGTGGGCTTGAGGCGCCGGAAGCCACGCTAATGTTAGTATCTTCCCCAGAAGGGTTCGCGGCTTTGAAAGAATACAGTAGAGCAGCGTTCGAATGTAAGAGGCAATTGGAAAATGCCCTTACGGAATCCGACGAAGGATTAAGCAGTGAGAGTGAGGAATAGAGTGACTGAGGTGGTGGGTGAAAGGAAGAGCTGGTGAAAAATGTCTAAGTTAGGCAAACAAACGCGAAGTCAAAAGCATGCTTGGCTTGGCCCTCGCGAAAGTCGCCTTAGGGCTTGACTCGCGAAATAAACTCGTTCGAAACTTGGCCATCGTCCGCGTCTCACGCGTAAGGCCCCGTGGAAGGTCGCTATATGCTTGACACGCGAATGCATGCTCGATCGTAAAAATTTGGCCGTCGACCGAATTGACCATCTTGGGTCTACCAAGATAACAGTAAATTCAAGAATAAATTTGGTGTGCTTGTGCGTTACTGCAACTACAAATCACGCCTCTCGAACGAGGAGTGTAGTTAGGGCCTTTAGAACCTTCGCCTATAACATCGTGGAGGAGATGTTGAAGGAGTCCTGTCCCAAGCATTGTTCGCTGGCGACAAGGGCTCTGGCTGAAGGATTAGCACAGAGCCGCTCGTTTTGCAGAGGCTCAAAGCAGGACTTTTGTCCTGTCCCCGAGCGCACCTTTCGAAGAAGGTGCGCCCGGCATTATTATTTTATTTACTAACAACATGTATTTCTCCTAACAGGTACAAACAAAATTAGTGGAGATCCAGGCGGGATCTCGCGAATGCGCCTTCCCGTGGTTCCCCGTGGACGGTCCGGTGGATGGTAGAGCTTGCTCACCATCCCGCTATGACTGACTAAGCATTCGTCCCAGTTGACTGATTGTCCCCGCACGGCCATCCTCGGAAGACCGGGCGGGTACAATCTGTTGATCGCCAATGGGCACTTGAATTTTTCCAGGAACGTTCTCCTTTCGGGTGGTTCGATAGATGGTGGACGGAAAACAAGGTCGCGTATGCTTATGGCGAGGTAGCGAGTCCAAATAACATCAGGGCTAACCGAAACTAAATGTCCCTATCTACCATCTAGCGAACCGGTTGGTTGAAGTACTCAAGGCAACAGTTCTTGTTGCAGGGTATGGATCCTTCTGGAAGTGCCAGTGATACAGCGTCTACGTCGCGCTAAGGTATCAACATCTCTCCCACAAGTTGGGGGGCCCTTTCTAAAGTGAAGATTGGGCCGCGAGATGGCCAATAGTATCTCGGCTAAGTTCGAACGCGCAAAGATGGGGCAGTGGAATCACCTTATGAAACAGGACAAGATTCCCCTGTATGTGTCAGAGCTGCAGGCTCGGTATTGTATAGCATAAAGGATTACTTGGTGGTATTAGCAAATACGAATTTCCGGGAGCGCTGAGGGTTCTCCCGGGGAAGCGCTCCCTAAAGAAGTGTGGAAGGAAAAATTTTTCCTGCAGAAGCACTCTCGACTCTTGATGATCGGTAGATCTGTTGTTATGCCGTATCGAGCTTGTATGCCTGGGTCAAGGGCCCGACTCAGGTTGCGAGCCCGGTGGCCCAATTGTACACGAACCCGCCCGTTCGAACACCTCAACCGTTGATATACGTGAGCCTCCTTTGGGTAAGTGCTACGACAATCAGCGGTTTTCGAAAGCGAATCTGCCTCTGGCAGCCCAAACTCCCGTGCGCCTCTTGAGGCGCACGTATTCCCTTCCTTCCTTGCGCTCCTAAACGCCCGCGTAACTCCAGTGAGTAACGTGTGGTTTCTCTAGGCCGGGTAGGATTTATTAGGTGATAGGTTTTAGTTAGGATAGAATTAGCTCTGGCACTCTGTGACCACTTACCCCCGTGGGTAACGCCGTAATTATCTCGCGCGGTCGCCTCGTCGGCTCGTGGCGGCTGGGAACTGCAAGCGCGTAAGCGCGAGCGGAACTCGGCTGCTGGGGGTCGATGGCGCGATTGTAGGCCTCTCCGATCTAGTCTTCTTTTCTTCCTTCTTTTCTCCACCTCGCGTGGCTTGCTCTCTGCACCTTGGCTATTGTCAGGGTGTGGGGGGCATTTTCACGTTGGGGACTTTTCGGAGATAGAAAGCAATGCGTGTGGAATCAAAAAGCAATGCGTGTGGAATCAAAAAGCAATGCGTGTGGAATCAAAAAAGCAATGCGTGTGGAATCTAAAGCAATGCGTGTGGAATCAAATCAAAAAGCAATGCGTGTCAGTTGATACTTAGTCTTAGATTCACTTGCGTCAGTAAGACGAGCCGACCATTAGGGTCGGCAAGTCACGTTAGGAACTTTTCCAAATCCCGAAAAGCAATGCGTGTCGATTGACAAATATAGATTTTAGCTTCACTAGCATCCATAAAACGAGCGGCCATTAGGCCGGCAAGTCACGTTAAGGACTTTTTCAAATTTTTCATTTGAGAAAGCAATGCGTATCAACTGACAACTAAATCATAGCCGGCCATTAGGGCCGCAAGTCACGTTAGGGACTTTTGTCATATTTTCCACGCGCCCAAGAGTAGAATCACCCCGCGAATATAAACTCAACTTCCTCTCTCTCTTTTCTATACTCTCACACACACATACGCACCCACAACAAACACAACAAACACGATGCAGGCCGCGCATCTGGGCCAGTTTCGCTGTCACAGCGTTAGGGTGAGACCAGGTAACTTTGCCGGCATCAATCACGAACACACACACTAACACTTTCCGATGCAGGCGCGCACTTGGGCAGTTTCGCTGTCACAGCGTTAGGGTGAGACCAAGTATCTTTGCCGCATAAAATAACTCCTTTTCTTAACCAACAACTTCTCTTCTCTTCTCTCTAAACTTAGCTAAACCAGCACGTGAGAGAGCGCTCTCCTGCCACCTGCGCACTCTAATATTAATTCGAAAAGGATTCGCGATCCTCTAGCTCAAGGCGCCTGAGAAAGCCAGGTTCGACGCCTGTTTCCCGTGACAGGCACCTAGAACTCTTAGCAACTAATGTTGTCTTCCGTAAGTCCGCGTGCGTGACCCATAGGTACCGCTATGTTGCACTTGAAATCATCTCGCGAAATAAGAGCTCTGTCGTGCTCATGCGTTGCGTTGTCTTCCCTAAGTTATCTAGCTTGGGC
>NC_045761.1:10935000-10962500 GCF_009193385.2 Nasonia vitripennis | reverse complement strand
TGCCGCTGCTGCAGCTATCGATGTGCGCGAGCGGAGCAGAGTATGCGCGCGTCTAGGAAACTACGCGCGCGAGTGCAGAGGCCGAATGAAATGTGCGCCTGTTTGAGTGCGAGCGCACATATAGCCCGCGCCCGCAATGCAACTCGAGTGGCCGGCCGCTCGCTCTCTATAGATATACCTAGGAACGCGCGGCTAGTGTGCGCTGCACCTACATCGGCCAATACCATGACGAGGTTATCGAAAGATCGAGAGAGAGGGCTGTATATAGCTGATGGAGGGGGGGGGGGCGAGCCTAATGTGCAGCTTCCACACTGCTGGCTGTCCAGCTCTCTCTCTCTCTCTCTCTCTCTCTCTCTCTCTACTTTGCATGTATGTCGTGCGTGTGTGTGGGGCGAGTGTAGGTGTGTGTGTGTGTGCCAGTACAGGCGAGAGCAGCATTGATTTCAAGCTACCCCCTTATTCACCCTTCTGTACTCTCTCTCCCCGGTATCCACACCTATCTCTCGCACCGCCGCTGCGTTTCTCTCTCTCTCTCTCTCTCTCTCTCTCTCTCCTGCTCTGGTTCCGCGGCTCTCTTCGTCAAACTTGGAGAATGCGCCAGAGAGAAAAAAAGCGCTCGGTAGCTCTCCCTGCAAGATTTGCATAGCCGCTAGATCGAGGCTAAATCAAATTTGTTCGCCAGTCTCGAGTAGCCTATACCTCCCTCTCGTCGCTGGCTTTTCCGAGCGTTTACCTTTTTTTGCATTTCCCGCATCCTAATTCATATATCGAGAGAGAGAGAGAGAGAGAGAGAATTCGCGGAGAAATGCGCAGTTATATACGTACAGGGTTATGTATAGTGCGACGCTGGTGTCACGCACTGCAGTAGCTAATGATATTTCGCACCCATTATGAAATATTCGAAATGATTCGGCTGCATTGTACATTTTGATTCGACGCGCATACCCGTGAAATGCCAACAAACCGATCCCGGCGCTTCCAATTCTCTATATATATACTCTTCTCTCTCTCTCTCTCTCTCTCTCTCTCTCTCTCTCTCTCTCTCTCTCTCTCTCTCTCTCTGCTGCGTACACATGCTACTGCGCGTATACGTTTATACGCCTGGAATAACAATCTCGCACGCGCGCGAGTTTCACGGCTCGGACATTAATTATTCTTTTGGATTTGCCACTTTGCGCGAGAGCGACTCATTTTCGATTATCGATTATTATATTTACATTTAGACAGCTGCGCGCAGCGCGTGAAAAAGGACAGCGCGATATACACATACGCTGCGCTCGCTCATAACTGCAGAGCAGTCGGCGGAGGGGCGGCTTAGTTTAAATTCTCTTCCGTCACCGCAAACATGCATAATGCAGCGCTCGCGCAGCGTGTAAACGTGTAAACGCCTGCCGCCGCCGCCGCCGCTGCAACCGCGCGCTAAATACAAAAATCCCCCAACCACCTGTGAGCGCAGCCACTGTACGTGTGGCCGCGCTACTCTCTGCTTCCTATACTACTCTCACCCCCTGTATACACTTAATCGCGACTGCATAATTGCCCGAGCTTTTCTGGTCGTGTGCTGCAGCGGGCAACTTTCGAAGACGAAGACTAGCTTTTCGTGGAATAACGATCGTCGCGAAGAAGAAGACGAATTTCGCGTTATGCAACAGACGCTCGAAACATATACTCGTGTACTACGTTCGCCGGTATAATATATTTGTTTGACCGGTCTTGCGCGAATTATAATATTGCGCAAGGAAGCTCGTAATGCAGCGCGAGATGCAAATGCGTGCGGGAGAGTATAGGCACACTATAGGAGCGCCGACGCGAGTATTTTATTCATACGCCGCGAGATTTATAAACACTCACACAGAGAGACAACGGGACAACGAACCGTATTAAACTTCATTACATATCCATCGTGGTTACGTGTGTGTCGCAAGCAATCACTCACATTTTTTCCTCTTCTCTTCCTTCTCAGATCCGTGAGTATATAGCTGAAATTCTGCGAGCTTTAATTCTTACGTTCGCGAAGCCGAGTTAAAAAGCGGCGGCCTGTACACATAACTCCTCTCGGGGTATATATAAGATAGAACATATTATAGTTGCAGCGCATTTTCGTATGCACATATTTTGCGCGCGAGAGGGAGCGGGAGAGCTGCGGCGCGTCTCTCACTCTCCCATCTCAATTCCATTCCTTCGTTTTATATAACGTCTTCCATCATTACATAGCGCGCTTTCCTCTCTCTCTCTCTCTCTCTCTCTCCTCTCTTCTCTCTCTCTCTCTCTCTCTCTCTCAGATAATATACTTTGTGTACATTTACATTTCAAATTCGCGAGAGAGCGCGCGCGCTTTGATCGATCGAGCATAATCAGGAGTTACACACAGACAGACGGACAGACAGACGTGGGACAGGATAATTTTCGATAATTCTATACTGGCCTAGTGCAGCTTGTCGGTGCTTCGCGCGCGATGTATCGAATGCGCGGCGAGGCGCCTCTGCTCTGTGTGTATGAAAAAAGTTGATCAGTATTAATGAGCTGGATATGCAGCAGGCGCTGGTGGCGGCGGAGGAGGAGAAGAGAGAGAGAGATTTTTTGCATTGAAAGACCGAGAGCCAGTCGTGTATACGTATACACACGAACACACACGCGCGTGTATGGGTGCAGCGCTCGAGCGCGCGCGCGCGTTCGTGTAAAATAAGAGATGAATGAAAGCCCTCGCGGATAAGTTTCGCCGTAGGTTTGGAGAGTTCGGTCCGTGAATACCCTGGTGGTTATTGAACGATATGATCAGTGAGATTGAACGTCGAGCCTCGAAATAGAATATTTCAGGTTAAAGATAGAATTGGAAAGGTAGAAAGCAATCCCGGCTCGCAGCGGCGGCTGCCGCAGGAGAGAAATAGAGAGAGAGAGAGAGAGAGAGAGAGAGAACCGCGAACGGAATTGCGGAGGCGAAAGCCGAGGAGAAAAGCGGCGTAAGAGAGAGAGAGAGAGAGAGAGAGAGAGAGAGAGAGAGAGAGAGAGAGCTGCGCGCAGCTCCCTCGTCGGTAGCGAGCGAGAGTAATAAGTTAGTAATAATATTTTCACAATATCTCTCTTGGATTGGATGTTATTTCATTACATTTTATTGGCCCGCTATTACTTTGCGCTGCAGCACCGCAGCCGCAGCAGTTCCCGCTTGTTTCTGTTTTATCATCTCGGGTTTTCGCCAAGGGATTCCTCTCTCTCTCTCTCTCTCTCTCTCTCTCTCTCTCTCTCTCTCTCTCTCTCTCTCTCCCTCCCGCTACGTACTACTCATTATTGAGAGGTTTATTCTGCTTGTAACCTTTCCTATACGACCATTCTCTTCTGCAGTTATCGCTCTCCCTCCTCTCTTCTCTGCTCCTCTCATTTTTTTATCATTTCGCGTTTCCCCGCTGCTGCAGCGAACCCGTTGTTCGCTTTCCTTTTCATTTTTTTAATTTACACGACTGATTTTCAATACCGCCTGTTAGCTCGCGCGTGCAGCGAAGGCAACTTTTTGAATCGCGTGCGCGCGCGGGTGTATACGAGCCCGTATATGCGAAAATAAAAGACCCTCGCCGGTTCAGCGCGGATAATGAAGCCGAAGTGCGTCGCGTACACGTGTTGTATAGTATAATATTCTAAACTATATGTATTGTGACTCTTTTTTTCGCAGTTGCAGATTCTTCGAGCAGCCGTTGGATGTCCACGTTCCGGAGAACGCGTCTTCGCCCGCACATGAGACACAAAGATTTCGAGAGGTTACAGGCGAGTATACTTATGAGCGACGAAAAAGTCATTCGATCTTTATTTAACGAGAGACGCGCGCAGGTATCGGCGGTATGAGGAGGGATGGGGATGCGAGTTGGAGCCACCGCCGGAGTATAATGGATAATGCTGCAGCCGGCCGGAGAGCTGCGGGGAGTAGAAAACCAGTCAATCAGCCAATCATCATTTGATCAACGAGCGAGAAAAGAAGGTAATTCCCGAAATGACGCTTTAAAGCGGGGCTGAGCCAGTGTGTGTGTGTGTATGCGTGTGCAGAGCTTAAAACCGCAAGCCGGCTGCAGCCCGCGTGTGGGTGTACGTGCGCGGCGGACGAATAAGGGGGTTGGGAAGAAGCGAAGTGAGCGCACGCAGAGCAGCACTACTGTGCATGCAGCTCGAGAGGAGGAGGAGGAGGAGGAGGAGGGATATCGTGCGCTTGGTAACAGGTAAGCGCGTCGGGGTTACGGGGATTTGGACCGGCAGACTGAACTAACTGTAATCAGAGTCGGGGGAGGCGAGAGGGAGAGAGAGAACGAACAAGAGTGTGGCTCGTCCGCTGCCGCCACCGCCGTCGGACGACGAGCTTCTCCCTCTCTCTCTCTCTCTCTCTCTCTCTCTCTCTCTCTCTCTCTCTCTCTCTCTCTCTCTCGCCAGTAGCAGCCTCGACTTAATCCTCTTAAGTGGCGCTTGATGCGCCTAAATATCAATCACAGTTTATATCGAACCTACTCGAAATCCTGAGCAGCAACACCGCCGGCGATCAGCGCCATCGATGACACGAACCCTCCTCTCCCCCACCCGTCTCTTCCCCGACACCCACTGTTTGACCTTTGAAATTCGCGCTTCTCCTACGCCGCCGCCGCTGCTGCTGATGCAGATGAGAAAAGCTTGTTCCCAGCCAACCGCCAAAAAGACTTGAATGCCAAATGACGGACGCTTCGATTCTCTTAGCAGCCAAAAAGGGATCGCGAATCCTTCAATTATTCCTCCCGGTCGCACGCTCTCAATTTGCATGCATCAACTTCATCTTCTACTGATATACTATATACGGCTTGATATAGTCGGTCGCGTACAACGTCGACGCACGCACGGGCTCGGTGTATGCGATATGTAATATAGAAGAAGACGACGAGGCCGAGGAAGAGTCTTGAAGGTTGTTATAACGATATCGGAAAACGGACGGGATTTTAAAAGGACAGCTTCGCTCCGAGTGCGCGCTTCGAGTGCTCCGCGCTGCTCGGCTCTCTTTAATTATTCAGCTGCAATTAACACGTCAATAGGTCCGTTGCACCTGACTGCCGGCTGTTTTCCCCCGAATACGTCCTCTGCCGGCTGCTTCTGCTGCTGAAAACTTCACGAGCTCGAGATTTCCTATACACAGCTAGTCGCCCTCTCTCGAATTTACGCGCGCACGTCTTTGCAGCGCGAGAATCTCTCGTCTCATCTCGTTTTCCAAATCGTTTCAAGGATTCAACAACTTATTTTCGCCGGCAAATCGCGTTATCGCGTGCGGTTATGCTTTACGGATTATAGACGGATTCGCAATAAAGTCATAGCCAAGCGAATATAGCCCGCGGCTCACTCTTTCGCGCGCGCGCGCGAGCGGGGATGATGACCTGCCAGATTTGTACTCTACTCGCGACTCTTTTATGCGCTAATCTCGCGTAATTTCGCGTTCTTTTTTCGTTACAACTCGCTACTGCGCGACGTGTCGTTATGAGTCATGAGAAAAACTCGAGATTTATCTCGAATACGCTCGTGTATAAGCTGGCCTATTATTAAACTGCTCTAATTCGCTGGATTACGTTTCTCGAAAAGAATTTCGTATACGACTCTATACACGTTTTTGTTCTGCAGCCCGACTGTATCGCATGAATTGATAATCGTTTCTGGGCCTATACTCGGCAGAAATACAGTTTTGGTGATAATATAATGCAGATTATAGTACTAGCAACCTCTCTAACACTGGTTCATTACTACGCCGCGTCGCTCAAGAAGAAAGCATATCGGGTGTCTAATAATACGCTAACTTTGGGGAATTTTCGAAGCAGTTTCCTATTATTGGACAGTTTCAGTTCCTCATTAGTCAAAATCGAATTTCGGGAAGAGCGTTTCGTAGATTCTTACGTAATTTATTAATTCGGCAAGACATGAAATTCAATCGAGCCATTAAAAGTAATATTTATAAATCGTCCTGCGATGGTGTCCAATAATAGGCGAATAAAAGTACGTAAGACGTTTCAACGTTAAAATAGTTCTCTGTATTCGAGTAAATGGATTACCTCGTAAAGTAGCATCATCTTTATCTTTATTTGAATTGACAGCTTTTGAAAGGGCATGTTTTTACTAAAACTTCAAAAATCACGACTACAAAGCTTCTTCTAGGAGTAGGCAAAAGTTAGCGTTGCCGGTTGTTTTCATGCAACTCCAAAAGGCTATAAGCGCCCTAACTTTCGAGCCGACGAGAGGAGACCAGTGCCTTCTATTTGGATTTTACGCACGTCAACTCTAACAAGGACGGTGTCCAAGCTCCGGTGAACCGAACTTTGGGAATTGATTTCTGGTGCCTAAACATGTGAGGAACCACGTTGATTTATATAAATTTGGAACAACTTTTGTGCTCCGTTCACTGAATAGAATACGGGTTTTGCCCACGAGACAAAAGCGATGACGTTCTCCACGGTTTCAAGCAAAGTCTCCTTGTCATTAGAAATAAAAGTCCCAGTCGAACATCGAGGAAACAAAGCGAGCCGGTGACTCAAGCAAGTTCCGCTTCCACCCGGCGTACCTGTATGAACGCACCCAGAGATAAAGCTCCTTTTTACCTCGGCACGAGTCGTTCGAATCATTCACAGGTCGAAGGCATAATTGGGTCGCATATATTACGACATTCGTCGCTTATCATCGTGAAGAAGGAAAGGGGCGGGGTACGTAGGCAGTAAGTGCAAGCCGGAGCTTTGTTGTAGAATGTGCGGTACAAAGGGGTAGCTGCTGGACGTACGCGCGATGGTGGTCTCTCTTTCGCAGGCGGCGGTGCTGAGCGACTAGGTAGTTGGCTATGCCTTTGCCGGTAGGCTAGATCAAAAGGGCACACACGCGCGCAGCGCCAGGGAAGGAGGAAAGGTTGTCTCCGCGCGCGCGTGTGCTACGCGTGTGGCGCACGCGTTTCGAGGTATTGGCTGCTGCTGCTATTGACAAGCTTTCTCTCTCTCTCTCTCTCTCTCTCTCTCTCTCTCTCGGTAGCTAGGCCAGCTCGTCGGACCTCTCGGAACGTATAGGTATATGTATAACGCACAGAGTGAGTGAGTGAGAGAGAGAGAGAGAGAGAGAGAGAGAGAGAGAGAGAGAGAGAGAGAGAGAGAGAGAGAGAGAGGCTACGTCCGCTACCTAGTCGCCGCCGCTACTGCTGCTGCTGCATTGTCGTCGCTTGCAAATCAAATAGCCGATATCATTGTTCGCTCTCTCTCTTGCTCTCTCAGTCGCTCTCGGCCTCTGCAACGTTAACCCGTACAACGCGCCGACCAACCCGCAACTACGACTACCTAATAACTATTGCCCCTACAGCAATACACGATAGCTACAAGCTCGAGCTCCGATAGGCTTTCCTCCCTTGGTTCTCGCTCTTATATGTGCATCGGTTACTCGCCTATACAGGTATATGCGCAGCTTGTGCGCGCGCGGCTGTTTACGAGCGCGCGCTCCTGCATCTCTATACATCTATCTTATACCGGCAACACGGCCCTCTCACTCTCTCTCTCACTCCCTATCAACTTGGTGTATTTATGCATTATAAATGTACGCGCAGCCGTGCGTCGACACACGAAACATAACGCGCATGGCCAATCGATGCGCGCAACTTAAACTAGCTATGTCTCTCTTTTATTATTTTCGTCGGCGATGCTCCTCGCCAGCGAGCGGCAGTAGTGTAGTAGTAGCAGCTCTCCTATAATCAGCATGAATAACAACGTCTATGCGGCAGCAGCATTAGCTATATAGCGAGACTGCTGCTGCTGCTACTGTGCTGCATGAACGCGGCACACGATGAATAAGTGATGGGCTCCGCGACGGCTTTCTCTCTCACTCGGGCTTTCTTCGCGTATGCACGCCGGCGAAAGTGACGAAAAAAGTAGCCGTGACTGAGCGAGTGACGGAGAGAGAGAGAGAGAAAGAGAGGGGAACTCGGATTCGTTATCAATTTATAGACCGACGTCGGCTCGCTCTCTCTTATACATATATACACGCTATATATCGTATAGCTCAACAAGTACTTAGAGAGCGAGCGAGCGAGTGAGTGAGTGAGAGCCGCACACGAATTCGCGGAGCGGATAGGCCGGCCGAAGCTCTCGCGCGCGCGCGCGCTCTCGTAGGCTTGGCATATTGTACAAGAACAATGAGCAAAGAGAAATATTGATGAGCCGGCGCGGGGTGCTGCTGCCAGCTAAGCGCGTGTATAAGAGACTCTTTCTGTCGCATGCGTACGTCTCCCTGTGTGTGCGCGCGCGCGCGCGTGTGTGTGTGTGTGTGAAGCCCGCGGCTCCGTACACACACACTCACACACACAAACTGCACGTTAGACCGAAAGGCTTGCAGCGCCGCTTAATATTTCAGCATCGCAAAATTCGACGGGACTGCTCGCGCGAGCGCGGGGCATGAGGTGAATTAGTTTTTCAAAACCCGGCTTCTTTTAGCTGCGCTCATACTCTCGGCGTAACTCTCGCAAGGAGCTCCCGCCGAATGTAAAACCGCGCAGAAATAGAGGATTATGAAAAGCTCGCGACACGATTACTGAATTCGTTATAATCCGCGTACGAGCTGAGTTGCCAACAATAACTCTCCGTTTAGAATCTCCCTCTCTCTTTTATACGTTCGACGAACTCTCTCTCTCACTCCCGCATTATTTTTAGTCATTATATTATTGCAGCGCGGCCGCTGCGCGACTTTTTCGGACTCTCTGCTCTGCAACTCCGAGAGAGAGAGGGATATACGCGCGCCTAGACGCGCACGCGAGAGAGCAGAGCAGTGGCGGCTTCCCCTTTAGCCGTTAGTATACTGTTTGCAGTTAAACAATATTACGCAGTAAAATTTATGGCCCACAGGCTCCGACGCCGCGCGTCGCGTTCTCTCTCTCTCTCTCTCTCTCTCTCGGCTACTTTGACCCTCCCTTAGCGTATAGCGCAGTCTTTTCAGTAGCACATGGCTCGCGAGAGAGAGAGAGAGAGAAAAAAGTATCAGCGAACGCGCGATATGAGAAATACGCGCGTGTTATGACCGGTACTGCGCGCCCTCGGAGCTTTTTTTACGGGCCGCGCTCTGCTCTCTCTCTCTCTCTCTCTCTCTCTCTCTCTCTCTCTCTCTCTCTTTCTACTGCCTCTGCACATACGCAGCTGCATGCGCGACCGCCTCATCTAATTTCCGACGGCGACGAATGCGTCATTCGGCCGCAGAAATATTGAATATTTATTTTGCGATCGCGTATAGAGAATAAAACGAAATATTGTAATGCGTGAGCGAGCGACGACTAGCCGGTTACGCAACGCACCCGAGCTCCCAGCCGATATCGCCTTCTCGAAAAGCATATAATATTGCGCCGGCCTCGCGCGCGCGCGCGGATTTAGCAATTCCGCGCGCATTAGAATTTCCAATAGACGCCGTGAGAAAGGTTGCACAATGCGCTGCCCGCGCGGCTTTACAAACGTATAGAAGAAGCTGCTACCGCCGCCGCCGCCGCCGCTGCTTTCCAACTTTATGTAGTTCAGCTCTATAAAAAGCGGGCAATATTCTTTCATCAGCACCGCCGCCACCGCCACCGCGGCATCGTTACTCTCTCCTTCTCGCACACGCGCCGAGGTGTATATGCGTCGTAACGCTTTTACACGTTTAATATTGCGTTTAGCGACGCGTCGCGAGAGCGCGCGCGAGGAGAAAAAAAATCACCCTCATATGGGCGAGTCGTTCGCCGGCTCTATTCCCGGCAATCGGCCGCGGTATAGGCGGCGGCGAGAGGGAGAGAAAAAGTGTCGCGCTCGTCCTGCGCGCGCGATTCCGAGATTCGAACGCGGTAGCGCGTGGAGAACGCGGAGAGGGCGCGATCTCAGGAGTGCAGAGAGCACGGAGCCTCGTGCCGATCCTCCTCTCGCTCTCCGCCGCGTCCGCGCGCGCGAACATATCGCGCGGCTATAGCTCTCGCAGCGGTGGTGGGAGGGGGGAGGAGGGCCGTGGGGGGGGAGGAGAGCGCCGCTGAGAGGAGGAGGATGAGGAGGAGGAGGAGGAGGAGGACGAGCGGGAGGCGGTCTCTGGGGGAGGCGGGGCCTGGCGGCGTGGGGCCGGGGGCGGCATGTCGGCGTCGTCGGCGTCCTGCTTCTGCTGCCGCCGCCGTCGTCGCCGTCGTCGCCGAAGCTTGCGGCGCGCGCGTGTAAACGCCGCGCGCTGCACGGTTCCGCTGATGCAGCCGACCGATGCGCTGTAACGCGCTCTCCGCTCCGCCGCCGCCGTCGTTAAAGGAGGGGGGAGAGACTCGCGGGAGGGGGCGCCTGGCGCACGCGCTCGCTGTCTCCCTCTCGCCCGGCCGCTAACGCAGCCGGCGGCCCCCTCAGTCGCGACGCGCTCCTCACGCGGTGCATTTGCCACTCGCCACGCAGCAGCCCTGCCTCGCCGGAGAGAGAACGCGCTGAGCTCGCGGCAGCGTCGCCGCCCGTCCCCGACATCGTCCTCGTCGTCGCCGTCGCCGCCGCCGTCGTCGTCGTCGTGGGGGGCACAGCCAACGAGAGAGAAAGATAGAGAGAGCGCGCGCGCTTTTCTCGCGTTCGGTCGCACCGCTCCGCACGTCACGGACTGATCCGCGAGAAACGGAGCGGACGCTCGCGCGCGCGCAACGCGCCACGTGCTCGCAGCCTCACTTGTTGACAGTTGCAGTAGCGGAGCAGCAGCAGAAGCTGCAGCGGCAGCCGAGCATGGCAGCCGGCTGGAGCCCGCGGGCCACCTGCTCTCGCGAACCCCAGTGTGTGCAGTGTGTGACTGACTGACTGACTGAGCCCAGAGAGAGAGATAGAGCGATAGAGACTCTCAGACTTGTGTTTGCCGTACACAGGAGCGGAGTGACAGTAGCAGCAGCAGCAGCAGCAGGAGCAGCAGCCTCGACTGCCGACACTTTACAGCGAGCGATAGCGGAGCCAGCAGGATGACGCAGCAGAGCGGAGCCGGCTCGCCGCAGCAGTTCTGCCTGCGCTGGAACAACTACCAGACCAACCTGACCAACGTCTTCGACCAGCTGCTGCAGAGCGAGAGCTTCGTCGACGTGACGCTCGCCTGCGACGGGCACTCGGTCAAGGCCCACAAGATGGTCCTCTCGGCCTGCAGCCCCTACTTCCAGGCGCTCTTCTTCGACAACCCCTGCCAGCACCCGATCGTCATCATGAAGGACATCAAGTGGCCGGAGCTCAAGGCCGCCGTCGAGTTCATGTACAAGGGCGAGATCAACGTGTCGCAGGAGCAGATTGGCCCGTTGCTCAAGGTCGCCGAGAGCCTCAAGATCCGCGGCCTGGCGGACGTCAACAGCGAGCACGAGCTCGCCTCCCGGGCCGGCCTCGACGACTCGCTCAACTTGGCCAGCGCCGCGGCGGCCAGCAGCCTGCAGGCCCAGCAGCAGCAGCAGCAACGCAAGAAGCGCCGACTGGCCTCGGGCGATCGCTCGCCCAGCGCGGGAGGCCTCAGCCCCGACGCCCGGGCCTCGGACCGCGACGAGCAGGACTCGGCCTCTACGGGCCACGAGAGCCACGGCCTCGGCAGCTCCTCGACGCCGCGCTCCCTCGGCTCGCCCTGCAGCGTCATGCCCAGCATCAGCGTCACGCCGCAGATCAACCTGCAGGAGCTGCCGGTGAGCCTGCCCCTGCCGCCTCCGCCACCGCTGCCGCCACCCGGAGGCTCCTCGAGCCAGCAGCAACAGCAGCAACAGAGCGCGCAGCAGTCGCCGCACCCCTCGCTGCTCGGCCACCACGTGTCGCCCGGCGGCCACGTGAGCGCCACCGGCTCGCACGCCTCCGCCGTCAATCACCTCAGCGCCCACGCGGTCGCGCAGCAGCTCTCGGTCCAGCAGCAGCAGCAGCAACAACAACAGCAGCAGCAGCAGCAGCACCAGCCCAACATACCTGTCGTGGGCGACGACCTCGAGATCAAGCCCGGCATCGCCGAGATGATCCGCGAGGAGGAAAGGGTGAGTCGTCCTCTCTGTTTACGCGCTACTCTATTACTCCGAACGACGTTCGACGGTATAAATCGTAGGCCGATATAAGTGCCGCTCGATCGCGTTTTTGTCGTTTTTCGTTTATTACGACCGGAGGCGCGGAAGAAACGAGCTCTCGCTCGGACGCTATCAGATCACACGCCCCCTGGCATAGAGACTCTAGCACACGTAGAAAGAGAGGGAGCGAGAGCGTAACTCGGCAGCTGCAGCTGCACGTAAGCGATATATCAGGAGAGGATCGTTCCGCACGTGTTATGTGTGCGCGCGGCAGTACGCCCAAATTGAAAAGTTTGATGTATTAAAATGTCTCTCTCTCTCTCTCTCTCTTCGCTCGCTCTCTTCTCTTCCGCGGTGGCGGCGGCAGCCTTCGGAACGACTCTTTTTTATCTTTTCTTTGTCGCTACTGCCACTGCTGCTTCCCAATCGGCTCTCCGGTATTTACTGCTGCGGCCGCGCCTCAGCGTCACTATCTCTCCGATGCATCGGACTTTTGCGCGAAATTCGCCTCGAAAACATTAGTGCAGCTCTCTCGTGATTGATACCACTACTACTGCGCGGACGCCACGCCGCGATACGTCAAAGTCCAGAGAGAGAGAGAGAGCCTAAAGGCTGCTAAATTTTCCATTTCCAAAATGGCATCGGAGGCGCCGGGGCGGTAAATCAGAAATTATCTTGTCGCGTCCGCGCTCTGCCCTGCCTTTTCCCATCGAAACTCGCATAAATACCGCGAGAGAGAGAGAGAGAGAGAGAGAGAGAGAGAGAGAGAGAGAGAGAGAGAGAGAGAGAGAGCTTGCGCGCTGCGATATTATACTATACGTGGGCGAGACTTGATGGACGGATGACCATTCCGCAGATTGCTTCGTTTGCCCACTCCGCGTGTATGCATGCACACACAGCAAGGAGATTTATACCTCGCTATCTCGCCTTGCACTTGCTGCACTCTTTCTCCTCTTCCTTTGCCTACTGCCCCCACCCCTACTCCTCTTTCTCTCTCTCTTGATCGCGCGCTTCGGTCCCTCTCGGGCGGCCGCCACCGAAAACGGATTCGGCAAATAAATTAGATTTGGCCTGCTGTCGCAAAAAGCGCTGATATGAGAGTCGAACGGCGCGTCGCGTCGGCCGATAGAAATTAAATTTTAGAATATTCGATTTTCCCTCGTGCAGCGTGCCTCATCCCACTCGCTCTCGCGCTTCCTCCCCTCTCCCTCTATCTCTCTCTCACTCGCGGCAGTTTGCCACCGGAGATATATAGTCGTATTATATTCGTCCAAAACAATCGCCGCGACGCTCGCTCTTATCTGCAACTTTATTATTTCAGTGCCCTGCTCGCGCGCCTCGACATTTCGCTCATCTAGTGTGTGTGTGTGTGTGCGCTTGCCCGCGCGACAGTATTATTCCATTTGACTATTATTATATAAATTCTGCATCGACGGCGGCGGCGGCGGTAGTGGCGATCACACGATAAGGTCGTAAATATTGAAAATTAGTGAAAAATGGGGCTGCAGTATTTACGCGCGCGCCGGACGATCGAGAGAGAGAGAGAGAGAGAGAGAGAGAGAGAGAGAGTCCACTCGCGCGGCACTACATTAATTTATCATACGCGGCCAACAGTCATAAAGTTATACTTGGAAGCATCAATTAGCGAATGTAAAACCTTGCAAACTCGATATGATATGACAATTTCGAGGCGATATTTTATTAATGCCCGGCCTATTGATCGCCCCCCTCCTCTCGCTCGTATATAACACACATACACCAGTGGGCGAGCGACTCAACCGCCCGCTGTTGCGAATAGTTGTCGAATTTATTGAGACTCTCGTTGTTTACGCTGTGCGTGCGCTCGAGTTAGAGAATATAGGCGGCCCATTGTCTGGACTACAAATTAATGTGCAAGCGATCGATAAAGCGGACACGACGTCTTTCGACGCCTCTCCTCTCTCGCTCATAGTAGATATAGAGCATGCTGCTTCTCGCGCGAATTATTTATTCTCCACTTTTTGAGCGATACAACAATAGCAGCGTCGAGTAATAATAGATTCGGACGACAAGTTTCGTGCATGCCATCGTTAATACGTCGCTTGAGCTGTCCGAATGCGACAGAGAGCGCGTTATGTATATGTGGAGGAAGAAGAAGAAGAAGTAGTAGTAGAAAAAAAAAACGGAGCACATCGCGAACGCGAAAGCTATAGTTTGGCCAAAGTTTGCGAGAGAGAGCGAAGGAGAGGGAGTTATATACCTTCAGGTTCAGCCCCTACCCGCCTCGGCTCGTCGTCTACTTGGAATGTAAACGGGCTATAACTGTATATATGGGCGGGGAGGGGGGGGGCGCGTCAGCCCTGCGTCGCGCGATGCCGGAAAGCGCCTCTCATATAAAATATTCAAATAGAAGATAAAAAGGGTTCGGCGGCTCCGCGAGTATATAACTATATACGTATACAGCTGTGTACGCGAGAGAGTTCGGGCAAGGGGGTGGGATTGCATTAAGCAAGATTGCTGACGATAAAACGAAAATAATGCAGAATGACGCGCGAGCTCCGAAGAAGAGAGAGAAAGAGTAGAGCAAAGAAGAGAAGAGAAAGATAGAGCATGATGTAAAGTAGGTTTCGCGGCTCGTCGCGCGGTCGGACCCTCTACTCGGCGTAAAGGCGTCGAGAGTCGTGGCGGCGGCGCCCGGCGCGCGATTGTATTAAATTTTCCTCGCGGGAAAAACAGCAGCGGCGAGTGGCCACTTGGCTCCCTTTCTATTAATTCGATCACACCCGAGAACGCCGCGCGCGGCTCTCTATATACATACGTGTGCAGGCATACATGTTATAACACGAGTACGTATGTAGGTACCGCAGCGGCAGAGTGGTAGCGGGGGGTAGTATAGCACAGCAGGTACAGCACGCGGGAGGAGGAGGAGGCGGCGCTCGGAATGGGCCAATCGCCGGGGCAAAAAATGCTAGCGGAAAAGCATAGATCGCGAGAACACACACGAGTGGGTGGTCCTACTGCGCCGTGCGCGGCACACGTGCACCACGCACGTGTCGCTCTCCCGAAATTTCCCTTCGCGAGCGCCAGCCAGCCAGCGGACTCTCTCTCACTCCATATACCTCTCCGTTGGGTTAATTAGCTCGTTTACGCAACCGTTTCTGCCGCTGCATCGGAAAAACGCACTTTAATTTCAGACTGGCGTTGCACACACCATGCGAGGAAGAAAAGAAAGGACCATGTGGTAGAGCGAGAAACAGAGAGAGAGAGAGAGAGAGAGGGAGAGAGAGAGAGAGAGAGAGAGAGAGAGAGAGAGAACGAGAGAGAGAGAGATTGAGAGAGAGAGAGAGAGAGGAAAAGAGAGCTGCTGCTGCTGCTGCGCGAGAGAGAGTCAGTTGACTCTGCATTATTTAAACGGCGTCCTAGCACTCCTCTAGCAGCGTGTAACACGTGTTCTTTTGAAGTTTCGTCCCCTTGAAATATTCAGACTGACGTCACCGCCGTCATATTCCGCGCGGCCCCTACTCCCCGGCGCACAGGAAAGCCTGAAAAGCCTCGGCTCTCACTTGCCGCGCTCGCGCGCGCTCACTATACATATGTATATCCAGACAAAATCATCTTGTCCCATCTTCCGCTTCTGCTTCTTCTTCTGCTGCTTCTTTTTAACCCGACGACGACGACGAGTTGTCTGCAGCGAGCCAACGTTTCGCATTACTCCGCGCACAAGTGCAGCACGGCGCGCGACCGGCCCTTCTCTAATTCTCTCCCCGAGCTCGAGAATGTGTCTAATACATATTTATCCGTATGTTCCGTAGTCGAATACTCGCCTATAGCTGCGCCGGACGACTAACGTTACGTCATACCGAGAGAGAGAGAGAGAGAGAGAGAGAGCCGAGAACGATCTTTATTATTTAACACTCGAGAAGCTCGACCGAACGGCTGAATAGGCCATTCAGGCTGTTTCTAAGGGACCGTTAAGTTATTCTGTAGATATAATTGACGTTGAAACCTCGTGAGACTTTGCGGCTGCCAGTAATAAAGTGCCTATAGATGTCTGCCTTTTCCTTTTCCTACGGCTTTTGCTACTTCCACTCGGCTTCTTACCTCCACGCGTTCGCGTACACACACATACGCTCGCTCGTTTTTTATTATTTTAAGCTCCAGTGTTTCTTGAACGTGAATTAATTGTACCTTACGAAAGCCGACGCTCGCTTTGTTATACCGCGGCGGCGGCGGCTTCCGCTACTCGTCTCTCTGTCTCGGTACTTCCTCGCAGCAAATCAATTACGAATTCAAACGATCCTTTTTTACGATAGCGATAATCCTCCATCTATTTCCCTCAAATTCCATTGTTCTCCGCGGCGCTGAGTGTAAATTAAACTTTTATGCTTCCCCTTGAGCGCGATGAAAGAGAGGAGGAGGAGAAAAAAAAACGCCGCGGACGACTGTTTACCGCACGGCCGAGAAACATTCAAATGTCCTGCGTGAAAATAGCGCAAACACCGCCTGGACTTGCGGGGACAAACGCCGCAGCGCCAGTGCAAGCATGGGCCTTTATAAATACTAAACGCTATTTGTTCGCAAGCTCTCTCTCTCTCTCTCTCTCTCTCTCTCTCTCTCTCTCTCTCTCTCTCCTCTCTCTCTCTCTCTCTCTCTCTCTCTCTCTCTCTCTCTCTCTCTCTCTCTCTCTCTCTCTCTCTCTCTCTCTCTCTCTGTACAACATGCTTCTATCCCGACCTGCAAAGCGATAAGAAGAATCTCCCGTATACTATGTATAAACAACGTGTTCGACACGCATGGAAACATCCTCGAAGCCATTTTGTAAATTTGGCCCCCTTTCGCACCACCTCGGCGACATTCCGTATACGCGTCGCATTTTTTCGAGCAAGCGTTACGAAAAATATTTTATATATAGCTGGCTCATCATCGATCGCCGATATATGATATACACAACAATTTGTTTACGCGTGTAGTTCGACCGCTTGTGTGTATGTGTGTGTTCGTTGTAAAAGCGCAGCGGCTGCGAAAAATGTAACGAGAATTAAAGGCTGCGCATTGTGCATTGCTCTCTCTCTCTCTCTCTCTCCACTCTGGCGTAATAATCGCGAGCGTTTTCAAAGAGAATATACTATTTAATTCTCATAATTTTTAAAGGCGCGCACGGGGGAGGAGGAAGAGGAGCGTGCGCCGCATGAAAATGTATATTTTTTTGAGCCGCTCCGCTGCCGGTGCTGCAGGAAAAGAGAGGCTGGAAGAAAAAGCGTATCGCGAAAGGGGGAGAAAGGAGAATAAGCTGGCGAAAAAAAAGAGAGTCGCGAGTGAGTGAGAGAGAGAGAGAGAGAGCCAGCGTGGAATTGAAGAGAGAAAAGCCCGGCTCGCACGCTCTTGTGCTCTTACGTGTGTGTGTGCGAGAGCGCACGTGAAAGCATCGCTTCTCTCTCTCTCTCTCTCTCTCTCTCTCCGCCAGGGCGTTTAGCTGCTGCGCGCGAGCGGGATTCTTAAATATTAATGACTTAATTATCCGCCACTGGTTAATAATCCACCTTTTGGAGCGTAGAATCGCGCTATCTGTCTCTCTCTCTCTCTCTCTCTCTCTCTCTCTCTCTCTCTCTCTCTCTCTCTCTCTCTCTCTCTCTCTCTCGACTGCTACTGCGCTGAGAGCCGGCTACTGCTATATAGCCCAGACACACACACACTTGCTCTTTGTATGTATACGTGTGTGTGTCGCTTCTCTCTACTGAGCTGCAGTCGGGCTCTTGTCTGCTT
Source organism: Nasonia vitripennis (assembly GCF_009193385.2). NCBI lineage: Eukaryota > Metazoa > Arthropoda > Insecta > Hymenoptera > Pteromalidae > Nasonia > Nasonia vitripennis. The sequence continues at coordinate 10,944,766 of NC_045761.1, read as the reverse complement.
GTCTCTCTCTCGCTCTCTACCATCGCGGCTAGCCGGTCCCTCGCGTGCACGCACACGTGCGCACACAATTGCGCGATACAATTTTCCAATCCCTGCATGCACGGCATATATATGTATGTACGTGTATGTATATATGTATATATAGAGCCTAGAGCCTATGCATAGAACACACCACCTACTGCCACTCTTCCCCGCGGTTAGGTGGATCACGCTAGACACCTGGCAGACGCGATTAGCGCATATGCAGCGCGCGCTCGCGACTATAGCCGCATCGGCTCGTAAATTAAAATTGTACGCAGTCTCTTGTATCTTTTTTTTCGCTTCCCTTATACGCGCGTTGCTGTATAGTGGCGCGGATTGCAAACATTAGAATCTAACGACGGCGATAAAAGTCTCGCTCGACGTCTCCAGTCGTCAGCAGCAGCTCTGGCTCTTATTAAATAGGTTAAAGTTGCAAACGCGATAACGATAGTGTAATTACAATCGGACGCGCGCGCGCGACACATGTGCTGTCTATCTTGTATTATGGTTCCGTCGGCCGACGCGACGAGAGTCATTAAACACCTCCTGTGTATGTGTGTGTCTTTTATTTTTTACTTCGCTCTCTCGGTGTAGTCGTGTCCAGTACGTCTTACACTTGCGACTACACACATGCCGTCGCTTCCGCTCATTGTTTCGCGTCTCTTGATTAATGCGGAATCCGGCAAGTGTAAACGGGGGCTCGTTTCGCTGTAGAGTGAGGAGAGGGAGAGGGAGAGAAGAAAAAGACAAGCGAGACGTCGTCGCCGCCGTCGTCGTCTTGCAAAATTGCCTGGCATTTACTCGCATCGAGCAATTTATTTGATAATAAAATTGTACAGGAAGTCACTGAATTTTTTCTACAACCTGTTCTCTCTCTCTCTCTCTCTCTCTCTCTCTCTCTCTCTCAGCTCTGTATTATAGCAGCGGCGTGAAAGTCACCACACGGCCAATCTTACATAAATAAATTCCCAACTGATAATTTAGTTCGCGCCGCAGAGAGGGGAGGAGAGAAGAAAAAATCCGCAACCGCTTATATGTGCGTACGCGTCGAAGCAAACAAAAAGACTTCTCGCTATACACTCGTGCGCGCGCGCGCGCACGGAGCGGTCAGCGTTATTTTAATAAACGCGTGTGTATACGTATTATACATATATGCAGATGCGTTTCTGCCGATTCGGCATAACTTTGCCCTCGCCTCGTACAACATACACGCACTACTATATATTATACTCGGCGTGTATGTCCGCATGCGGAGAAATGCAGCGCATTCTTGGCCAATGTCGAATCCCGCAGAAGTGTGCGCGGTAAATAACCCGGCCGCAGTGAGAGAGAGAGAGAGAGAGAGGATGACGCGCGCTGTATATCTAATATAATATACATCCAAGAGAGCCGGACGGACAGGAAGAGTTCTCGCGCTGAAGATAGGGCGGACGATAATGAAATCCGCATTAAAGCTTCGCCGTAGTCGTCGTCGTTGTCGCTATTATCGTAACACACGCTCGCGAGCAAACGAACGCCTGTTCGTACATACGTATACACTTGCCTCCTCCTCTGACAAGATGTGCGCTCGCGAGAGAGAGAGAGAGAGAGAGAGAGTTTTGATGCGGTGTAGTGTTATACATGTATACGTGCGCGTCATTAAAACACGCGCATGCGCGCTATTAAATATAAATCGCCCGACGAGGAGTCGCGAGGCGCGCGCGCGATTGTTTTAGCTCGGAAGCGAATGTCATCCGCGTAGCGCGCTTTGCTCTCTTCTTCTCTAAAACTAAAAGATTCGAGTGCGAGTATAGCGCGCGGTAAACGCTCGCTTGAATCGTTGTCGCGAGCCAGACGGCTCTCTCTCGGTCTGTGTGTTATGTGGCGAAGCGAAGAAAAAAACGCCGCTGCGATGTAAGCTATATAGAGTAGAGAGAGAGAGAGAGAGAGAGAGAGAGAGAGAGAGAGAGAGAGAATATGGGATAGAGAGAGAGAGAGAGAGAGAGAGAGAGGGATGAGAGAAAAAAATAAATGGCAAGCTTGCTCGAGACTGAATTTAATGAAATAATCCGTCGGTCGGTCATAGCGCGCTGCGCTCGCGGAGCCAACTAGTTTAATCGCTTGTTTTTCCTTGGAACAACTGCAGCGCACCGCTCGTGTATTTATGATAGAGAGGGAGAGAGAGGCCTCTGATGTATAATAAATCTAATGACACGCTTTATTTCATAGGAACGAGAGAGAGGGAGATTCCAGTGATTATTACGACGAGACAACGAATGTCAACGCGGATTTTGAAAATCGCCACTCTAAGAGTATAGCGCGAGAGAGACTACGAGTGCACGCACACACACACGCACACGAGAGTATAATAATATCTGTAGGATGACCCCATCAGGGCAAGTTATGATTCTCTAATTGAAGCGCTCTATTCAGCCGCTGCATACAGAATAGAGCCCCCACGTATATCCTAGCCAGCTAGCTGCCATTCTGATGGCAAATTACATCAATATTATATGCAGATTTCGTGCGGCTCCGCTGCTGCCACGCGCTCTTTCCACTTCTGCAGCCAGGCCTGCTCACCCACTGCACACACGCTTACGTCTGAGCCGACTTTCCTCCGAAGACTTTATCAGCGTGCAATATGTTTCCGCTCTCTCGCTCGAATGAAGAGAGGGAGAGAGAGAGAGAGAGAGAGAGAGAGAGAGAGAGAGAGAGAGAGAGAGAGAGAGAGCTAGAGACGATCGGAAGAAAAGTGCTCTCCTCCGCCGTCTACTCCGACGCTGCTGCGAGAGAGAGAGAGAGAGAGAGAGAGAGAGAAAACCGCTACTGCGTCGACGTTGCGTAAGCCGTGATATAATGTTGTGCAAAACATAATGTATTCCGCTTAGGCGCTAAGTACTGTTAAGTGGGTCGAATTTATTCCACACTTTATAATTTCTACTTTATATTCCGCTGCCTCTCGTCGCTCGCGCGTCGTCTCTCTCTCTCTCTCTCTCTCTCTCTCTCTCTCTCTCTCTCTCTCTCTCTCTCTCTCTCTGTCTCTTGCTCTGTGTTTGTGTCTGCTTCGGTTCGTCCGAGAGGTGCAGTAGCTATATGGTGTATAGGATGTGGCTTATTTCATCAAATCTGGGTTATACTATTCGCACCGCGGAACTGGCTAATGCAACAAAACCTCCGCCCGTCTCCCGCTATATAGTACACCACATCGTGCACGCTTACACTGCTGCTGCTGCGCGAGAATTTGTTTCAATGTCGCGAATCGCGTATCCTATACCGCTGCGCTCTCTCAAAATGTATACAATTATTGTCTTCGAGGTCGCGCCGCCGCCGTCGCCGCTGTGTGCGTCATTTAGCTATTGCACGCGCGTTATGTGATCGATAATTTACTAAATATATTAATCACTGCTCGGCGATCGTCTCCCCCCCCCCCGTCCGCGTCTCTAGTCTGCAAAATTTACGACTCTAAAGCCTTTTACTTGGCTGAGCGCTTTTTCTCGATCTCTCCTCACCTACTCCTCCTTTATAAGAATAAATATCCTTGTTTTTCTCTTCGGAGCCGCCTTTTTCCCCCTTATCTATATACACTGGCCTCTCTCGCGAGCGATTGCGAAGAAAAAAAAATGAGCGAGAGACACAAGTGCACACAAGAAGCAAACGAGTTTTCACGTCGCCGAGCTCGAGAGCGACCCACGCGTCGGCTTCGTATACTGCTGTCTATATACTCCGCCGGCGAGTTATATAATTAATTATTTCATATATTAGAAGCTATTAACGTTCAATTATCTCGATGAGTGGATTTTTCCAGGCTGCGGGGATTGAATAACTATAACATTGTTATTCCAGCGTATGCTCGCGTGAGTACCCATACAACAAAACAAAAAAGAAACAAGTTTTCTCGAGGCTGGCTTTTCCTTTTTATTTTATAATCCACCGTGTGTATGCGTCGTATAATAATTTTTCACTCGGCAAAACGAAGAGAGAATCACTACGACGAGCAATATTCATGCGCTCGCGAGGATTGAAAAAATCACCGCTAATATATGTCTAATGTCACTATTTAAATTTTAATCCACAAAAAGCTCGCGCCGCCGTCGCCGAGTGTAATTCCAAATGACTCGCTCTTTTTTCCTATAATATACATGTGTACGCGCGCGCGGTCGGGAGTAAAAACTTATTATTCTGCTTTTTACATCTCATCTCTCTCTCGATTTATAATTTCCCGCTCCGCAATACATATATAGCCGAGACGATAAATTGAATTGTTTGCATCACGGCGGGTATACGCTCTCGATTGTGCGCACGAATTAAGAATTTCCCTCTTCCGTCTTGTCGAGCTGAAAAATCGCGACGAATAAGGTGTAGGTATGCATTATAGGAGGAGGAAGGATGAAAGCGCAGGAGGGAGAGCGAAAGAATAATCGACTCTCGTCAAGTGTTATGCAAGTAATTGAAAATTTCAGCGGAGACGTGGCCTCTACCGCCGCCGCTTTAATGTCCATTAGATTTTAAACGATTAGCGTAGCAGTCAATCAGTCTGGTTGCACCGGCGGCGAAAAAATTAATCCGCGGGCGAAGTTTTTAAGCTCCGCTCCCTACTTGCGCCGCCCGTACTGTAGACTAAAAAAGAATCAACTTTTCGTTAAGAACATTGATTTTTAATGAGGGCAAATGTGTAAGGGCCGGGAAATTTTTCTTCGACGTCGGCGTTCGCTCGTCGATTATATATGCAGAGGAGAGCGGCGGCGGCAGTGAGAAAGTACATTGTGTAGGCAAGTTCGACGCGTGTGTGAGTGTATACGTATGTAGGCACAGGTTAGCGCTGCAATATGTACACTTCCTCTCTCCGCTCAATATATAATAAATCAGGCAGAATATGCGGCGTGCATATAGCCGCGCAGATGTACGTGTCCATAAGTGTATACATTGCATGTCACATATACCCCCTCCGCCCCCCTGTCTCTCCCAGTAGTCTACTATCCACGCGCGTGATCTCTATTTTCTGGATCTCTTTCTTTCTTTCTCGTGTGACCGCCTCGTCGTCGTCGTCGCGCATATAATTAATTGTAATTGCGCGCTGCGGGCTGCAGCAGTGCACACACGGAAACGCTGCTCTATTCTCGGTTGTTGGCTTCGTCAGAGCTGTACACACACACGTACACACGAACCGAAAGCGGGGCGCGCCTTGGCTCGAATTTCGCGCGCTTATCCAGAGAGAGAAAGAGAGCGCATGCGCGCTGGCGAGCTCTCGTGTGCTTTTGTTCCTCGGCTCGGTGCAGTGCTGGCGATTAATTATGCAGTCGAATTCGTGTATACACCGGCTTTCTCCTAACTATTTAAAATTATAGTTGTCATATAGACGAGCTTCGAGGTCGTCCATCAATTTTTCAAGCGCAATACACACACGTATACACGTGCGCAGAGGAGAGAGAAGGAGATCGCGTGAGTGTGTGTATACATTGTGTCAGTACGCGAGCGCCAGAGCTGAAACAAGGCTGGAGCTGGCCTTAGAACTTTTTTTATATTTTATTCCAATAGCGTATTTATTCGCGGCAGCGAAACGTACACGCGGCGGCAGCGGGTCTATAGTCGTCGTAACGCGCCGAGATTTACAAGAGAGTGAGAGAGAGAGAGAGAGAGAGAGAGAGAGAGAGAGAGAGAGAGAGAGAGAGAGAGAGCTGTCTATAGATCCGGCAATTAAACTTATATTTAACTCGGCGTAAAAATAGTGAGCGAAAGGAAGGAAAAAAGTAAGGTAAGCAATAGCCGCGGAATAATATCATCGATAAAAAGCAGCAGCAGCGGATGTCTCGAAGATGTGAAACGCTATCGTGCGTTGATGCGCGGATACGTATGTGTGTGTGTGTGTGCGCGAGAGGCGTACATAACTATATACACAGGCGAGTGTGTGTGTGTATACACGTTATACTTTATACTCTCGGAACGGAAACACAAAGAGTCTCGCGAGCGAGCGGGCTAGAGACGCGCGCATACACACACACACAGGGAGTCCGTTCATTATGATTCGTGTATTTATATAAGGTCTAAAAATATACATACGCGCGCGGCTATGCCGGCGTGCCCCGCCCGGTATTTCATCTGAGAATAATATTTTAATGTACGTAGGGGTTCTCTCTCTCTCTCTCTCTCTCTCTCTCTCTCTCTCTCTCGCTCGCGCCTATGTAGTGCCAAGATTCCATTTTCTTCTCTCTCGCTCTCTGACGGCAGCAGCGGCGCTTCCTCCCTCTCCTTAGCGACGAGTCTCGCTTTGTACTCGCGCGCGTTTTTGATGTTTCTCTATGAGCGTGCGTTTGTTGCTGGAATTGTGCAGGCGGCTCGGCTCGCTCTCTCACTGTGTATTTGCTTTATAACACGTACATGTACACACATGCGCGCGCGAGAGACCAGCCGCGCACACGCATACATATATGTATATATATATATATATATATATATATATATATATATATATATATACACGTTGCTTTAATGCTTTTGCTCTGCGAGCTTCTCGCGCGCTTTTGTATATAATACGCGAGAGCGAGCTGATGCAGCAGCGGCGGCGGCTGCTGCAGAAGAAGGAGGGAAAAAAATCATCTCCTCTCGAAAAAAGATTGTCCAAAAGTGTATTACACGCGCGAGATATATGCGAGAGCGCGCGCGGAGATCGTCGTGGCAGGCGTTATAATAAGATTCAAGGATGAATCCGGAACCCATTGAGAGCAATCAATGGGGAATAATTAGCGCCGCGCGCCAGCGGCAGATCGAGCAGTAGGCTAGAGGATTCAGGGGGGTCTCTCTCGTCGCGCGAACGCTGCTTAAAAGCCTATACACACGTACACGGACTCGTACGCGTACGCGTGTACGTACAACAAAAGTGCGCGCAATGTGAATGGGAGCACTCGATTTATCCGCGATTGCATGTATATGTATATACGTACGCGAGAAAGAGAGAGTGAGAGAGGAGGGGCGGTGGGGGAGAGAAGCGAAAATACACACACACAGAGACGCGGACTCGTTCGCCCAGCGCGTAATATATTGTCGGCTACCACTGCTAATCTATAGGCTTTTAATAAATCTTATTCTTCGCAGAGCCATGATATATGGTAATAATAATTTACAGCGCAAACTATAAAGTTAGCATAAAGGCGCGAGAGCTGAGGGAGAGGGAGAGGTAGAGAGAGAGAGAGAGAGAGAGAGAGAGAGAGAGAGAGAGAGAGAGAGAGAGAGAGAGAGAGAGAGAGAGAGAGAAAGAGAGAGAGAGAGATTTTGTGCAGGTTTTTCGAATTAGCGACGAGGTGCTGCCGCCGCGGCGCTGCTGGAGGAAAATATTGCTGCTTTAGTTGGCCGGCTATTGTGTGCAGCCCGCGGAGAATAAATAAGCGCGCGAGCATAAGAATGCCTCGGGAGATATTATGCCGAGTGCGCGAGCGCGCGCGCAGCTCGCACAGAAGTAGGCCAGCATTACAATATTTTATTACAAGGCACTAACGTACAATCTAACGTGCTCGTATGCATTCGTAATGAACGTATATGAATCGTGTCGAAGCGGCGGCGTTGTTCGGCTCGCCTTCCCCTCGCTCACTCGCTCCTACTTCTCTCCCTCGCCGCTGCCGCCGCCGCCGCCGCCGCCGTTCTGCCTTCATCTCTCTCTCGCTCGCTCTCTGTACACTACACTCCCGCCGCGGCGCCCACCCGCCCGCGCCACCCGTACACTCGTGTTATTTTATTGAAATTTATGGCCTATAGCCATTTATATATTATCCAAAGTCGAGGCGCTCGTACAGCTGCTGCCGCCGCCGCCGCTGCTGAACCCTGAACAGCAGCAGTAGCAGCCCTCGCGCTCGCAATACTGCAACGAGAGCAGCGCAAGCAGTTTACCACTTTCGCGCTGGCTGCATTCTTTCCTCGAATATTATTAATATACGAGAGCCGACCTGCCCGCGCCCGCGCGACGTCTCCCCATTAATCTCGCTGTCATATTCTTACGTCATATATCTACTATCATCATTGTTATTACCGTCCGCACGGCGGCATTATTATACATGCGGATATTATAACGATTATTATCTAGAGCCAGATGAACAAACTCGCCGGGAGAAGCATAAGTGTACGTTGCGGCGACGGAGCTTTCTCGCGCGCTCTGTACGGGATATTTTATTTGTATATCATTATGTGCGCGAGCGCGAGCGAGGCCCCTCTCCGCGGCGCTCGCTCCAATGTATATATAGTTGTATGTGTGTTTGAGTGTTATATACCGCGCGCCTCGGAGCCGAGCGAGCGAGAGAGAAGCTTGGGCGCGCCGCCTTTATTTATTTTATTTTATTATTTTACCGCTCCCTCGTACATATACACCTACCCCACTTGCGATAGCTAGCTCCTCTCCTTCTTTCCGCGGAGAGTCTTTTCAGCTGAGCGCACGTCTCCTCGAAGCTTCGCTGTATAATCGATTCGAGCGTTTTGAATTTTTGAAAAAGCGATTTTTGCAACCCGACAATAGCTCGAGGATGAGCGCGGTTATTCGGCTGCGCGAGCGCGCGTCGAGTCATGGGTGTGTGTATTATACGTTTCTCTCTCTCTCTCTCTCTCTCTCTCTCTCGCGCTCGCTTGCTCCTCGGCGTATATAAGCGCTAGTCGCGGCAGTGTACACACGCACACGTACGTTTACGCGCGTATGTGTGTGTGTGTTTGAGTGCGTCGTCTGAAGGCCGAGTATTTGTGAGGCCAATGCACCCTGCTGGAATATACGGCGCAGCCAGCCAGTCGGCGCAATGCGATGTAATATTATATTTTATCGCTTTATTTATTCTAACCTCACGTCCTCCCCGCGCGCCGCCCGCCCACGTCGTTACCAGTTGCCATACGCCGTCTTTCTCTCTTTCTTTCTCTCTCTCTCTCTCTATCTCTCTCTCTCTCTCTGTCTCTCTCTCTCCTTCCCCTTCGCGAGACCCGAGCGCGCGCTTCCCCTTCTCCTCTTTCTCTCTCTCTCTCTCTCTTCCCTCGACGTCGTCGTCGTCGTCACCGGCGTTTCGATCGGCGAATTCCACCTATTCTCCGGCCCCCCCCCCACCCCCGCAGCAACTCTATTGTTTTCCGCGCACTTGAGCATTCCCGTAAAAATATGTACATACGTGCGAGCGAGCGAGAGAGAGAGATCGAGCTTCTTATGGCACGCTCGGCTGGTAGGGTTACAACAGTCGCCCTAAACCACCGGCGCGGTAGTTGACGCGCGCCATAAGTAATTAATAATCAGGATCCGGTTGCGCGCGTAACTACTCGCGGAATTCGTATATTGCCGGTGCGCACTGGATACGCGGCAATGCCGCAGCGAGATTCCATTGTTCGCGCTTGTGTGTGTGTGTGGTGTGTGGCGGACGATCCTAGCCGAGGAGAGCGAGAGCGAGAGAGGCAGTATCAGCTTCAACTGAATATACAAGTATTAATTATTGAAATTGTTGGAAATGCCATTCCTGTTTCGAGAGCATTAACATTTATCGCTGATAATGAATGCAGAAAATGTTTCGCAACGCGCGAGAGCGGCAGCATCAGTACGAGCGCGAGCGAGAGAAGAGAGTATTTGACTGCACGCCAGTGGCACGTGCTCTCTCGCTCTCTCCGCAGCGATTTTGCCGGCCGGCTCTCTCTCTCTCTCTCTCTCTCTCTCTCTCTCTCTCTCTTCCTCTACACACTAAGAGCTAGCTCGCAACTCGATCTGAATGACACTCGTAACTCCGGCGAAATATTGCAAATTCCATTGTTTCTATGTCGA